>NC_063050.1:45996263-46206263 GCF_018812025.1 Megalobrama amblycephala
AAATGTGTATTTATCCACTTTCTCAAAGGTAGGGGTTTGAGGAGTAAACATGGGTGATTATTTTTTCTGGCTTTAAGAATTTTGTTGGATAAATTCTAAAACAGAAGCTTAGAACAGGCCATCAAATAACTGACATGTTTTGTTTTTATGAAAGTTATAAAAAGCGAGAGGGAAAATAAATCGCGAGTTTTGTTAATGCTCAAAGACTGATTTAAGTTAATGCCATGATAATAAAATGTGTCTTTGATTTCCACACAGTGGCTTCTCAGTGCTTTTTTCCCCCCAGTGAAGGGTGGTAAAGCCATGGTAACTAGCTCTGTTCGACCACCATGCTGATTCTTTATTTTTGAAGGACAGAATTAATTCATGCCAACATTACAGCTGTCGTTCAAGAGCTGTATGAGACTGTCATAATGGCAACGGTTCATGTTTTATTTTTTATGTTCACTGTTTAGTTCTGAGATTGAATGGAGCTGAAGGACATGCAGGAAAATATGATAAAATGTCTTTTCCATTGCAGGTGTTCAATAGGAAAATGCATTTGACTACAAAAGACTATACTTTGTATTCAAGAGGCTGACACGTGAGACTGTTTTTGTTTAAAAGTTGAAAACTGAGTGGATTTGACTGCATAAAAGATTAAAAGAGAGATGTTCTGTGTGTTTTGAGAAAATTGTTCATGCTTTATTTTTCTAGTTTTACTGATGAAATGGAGATGATTCATGTTTGTTGTACTTTTTTGTAGTTAACTTTTAAATACCAAACATTCTCACCCAGTGTTCCTTTAAATTCTTTTACTACTCATGTTAGTTTTTATTTGTGAAAAAGTTCATTTTTCTTCAGTTCAGTTTGCATTGTCCATTAATATGGAATAGGAACATCATTTTCAGGTTACACTTAATATAACATGCATCAGAAAGTTTGAATTTTTGCTCCACTTCTGATATTCATAATTTACACTATGCATTGTTTTAGTTGGTTCAGAAATAAAATGTAAATATTTCGTGTGGCTGCATCTCTGTGCCACTGTGCCATCTTGGATCTTTACCCAATAAAAGTCCCACAGGTTATTTCTTAAAGTGTGACTGTCCACTAGATGGTACTAGAGAACTTTCCACCAATTCTTCACAGAAAACAATATTTTGCGGAATATCTCAAAGTACATTATTATAATCAAGTGCTAATGTGCTTTGGTTCTCCATTCAAATGCGAATGCATCTTTATTATCCTGTTTTCAAGAACAACGTACGTTTCATTTATTTTCTGCATCGAAAATAAATGAAATAGAACCAAATACACAAGCATAAAAAATGTGTCACAGTGTAAGAAAATAAAATACGAAATGATATAATTTATCAAAATAATAACTTTTCGCATTTACATGTAACAAAAATAGTATTTAAAATAATTTATGCAAATAAAAACTTATACGTGGATCCTGTAAATGCTAGGAAGGATATAAATAAAATGATAGGAATACATTAAAAAATGTAACTTACATGCTTGCAAAATTCTGTGAGGGTGATATTTCACTTCATTTTTCAGTTTTAAATGCTATAAAACGTGTTTTTTTTTTTTTTTTTTTTTTTTTTTTTTTACACCTGAAAATTTACATTTATGGATAAGAAATTTGGCCATTAAAATAAAAAAAATTAACCACACAGAAATTCCATATCCATCACATTGAAGTTCTGACGTCAGGTGATACTGCCATCTCATTGGTCTAAATGCACGTCAATCAGCGGGATAGTGACGTAGGATGTGTTTGTTATAGGTAAGAGGGCAAGTGCGTACTAGACAAAAGTACTGAATTCGATACTATACGCTAATGGCTCTGAATTGATACTACCTTAAAAAGGTAAGTTAGATGTTTGACTCTTGTTTATAAATTGTTGACTGCTTAATATATTCCCAAGCTTGTTGATTTTCTGTATTCGACAGCAGCTGGTTAAGTTAGCAAATGCTAACAAAGCGAAACACTGTTGTTTCAGTTTAATGTACACTCTTTGTGAATTACTGAAAGTAAGTATTTGATTATTTGATAATTACATGTGATTTAATGTAATATTTAGCAAGGAAAAACATCATAAATTGTTATACGTGTTGAACAGCACGCCTGTACACTGATAGTGTTAGCTGATGTGTACACAACTCATTATCTTCTCTGAAAACACAATTAATGTTATCTGGGTTTTAAAGTCCATCTATATGCAGGCCTCGTGTAATGTAAATGTGTACTAAAAGTTGGCCTTTTACCCAAATAACCAGAAATATACTGCACGTATGTACATTTTCTTTGATCTGGCCAAGAACATTCTGTTACTTTTCAAGCATTCGTCTTTTGCAATATAAAAAATATTAGGCCTAAAATGTATCTATGAGATACTGTATCCATCCATGCCCAAGCTTTTAGACTACTGTAATCTGTAGATCACAGCTGGAGACTTAAGTCAGGATCTCAAAGTTATCATATGAATAAATGGAGAGTTACTAGGCCACATGGGTCTAAATTTAGACCTGGTAAACCACCCTGCTGGTGCCCAGTTCATGAAGCTACCAAAGCTATTTCTGATCCACAGAGAGAATGAGTGGCAAGTGAAGCTTCAAATGCCTGGCCTGTCACGTAGCACACATGAGCACCATATATGTCTTGGTAACAACCTTCATGAAAGAGTGCTGTGATGGTGCAATAAAGCCAGGATTAAATGTAAATGTACCCTTTTTAATCTCCAGATGCATGTTATAGGTCTTATTGTGAACAATTCTTCCATGCATGTTTTATTTTTTTTAAATGTTTTGACTCGTAGTGTTTAATCAATGTCTTAACTGAACCTTTCAGCGAAAATTACATGGTGATGTATGCAGGACTTCTCCAATCATTTCGTTCGGTTAAACTCCACCCCTGCAAGCTTGCATTCATGTCTAAAAATCGTAGATAACATTATTACGATTATGATTTGCGCAGTTTCTAGTCTCTATACTCAAAAGCTGTCAGACTTTGTGTGAATCAAATGGTAAAGTAATTATTTATTGACATTTTCAGACACTCTCACAGAGGAAGTGATGTATTATTCCGGAAAAAGGCGAGGAGAAGATGGAATTGCTGCTGTCATTGACTTCCTGTTGTCCAATGCCCGGCTGGTTCTGGGCGTGGGCGGAGCTGCGGTGCTGGGCATTGCCACATTAGCTGTGAAAAGGGTGATCACTCGTTTTTAGTTTATTACACACTTACACCAGGGGTGCCCAATCCTGTTCCTGGAGATCTACCTACCTGCTGAGTTCAGATCCAACACACCTGTCTGTAATCATCAAAGTGCTCCTGCAGATCTTAATTAGCTGGTTCAGTTGAACTTTGCAGGAAGGTAGATCTCCAGGAACTGGATTGGGCACCCAATTCTGATTGGTCAAAGATATTATTGTTTAAACCATATCATCACTGATACATTGGAAGTGTAGTTTTTCACCAGTAATTCCTGTTTAACATGATTATTTTAAGAAAAAATGCAGGCTGATGACTTCAACAGAAGCTAGTGATGCACCATATATCGGCCACAATATCAGTATAGGCCGATTTATGTTCTTTTTTTAATGTTATCGTTATCGGCCTGATAAGAAAATTTGGCCGATACCTATATTAAATCTGATAAATAATGGATTATTTCCTTCAGCTGAGACACTTCATTTGTGCACTGTTCACCATGATGGGTTTGAATTGCTTGAAATATGATTGAAATCACTTCAAAAAGGAAAA
The DNA here is from genome assembly GCF_018812025.1 of Megalobrama amblycephala. Taxonomy (NCBI): domain Eukaryota; kingdom Metazoa; phylum Chordata; class Actinopteri; order Cypriniformes; family Xenocyprididae; genus Megalobrama; species Megalobrama amblycephala. Next base: position 46,000,015 of record NC_063050.1, read on the forward strand.
TACAGTTCAGTGCAAAATGTGCAGCATATAGGCTGAATAAAATTATAATGAGAACATTGTGTGCTTGGGACATGGCTTTTAAAATATAAAGAATTATTGGGTATCGGCCAAAATTTTCATATTTGTGCATCCCTAACAGAAGCATTTACCATCGATTAAAAACCTTGTTGCTCATAGTAGGTCTGTCTTTACTGGTTTGTAAGTTAATAGTTTTTATTTCTGGAACTCAATGTTTACACTCTTTTAGAGCTTACTTTGATTATTTATTTTTTTATCTCTTATATCTAGCTGATAGAACGTGCCGGAAGGCCTCCTGATGAGAAGCCTGACAAGGAGATGACAGACAGCTGGGAAGAGTTAAGCTTGGTTAGTGCCTCCCCCAAACTGCTCCACAAGGGTATTGAAGGAGTGGTCATGAAACAGATTGCAGCCGCAACCAAGAAAGGTACATGCATACATACTTAGAGTCTTCCAAATGAATGTATTTCCTGTCTAGATATAAGGCAACAACAAGAAATCAAAATTTACCCTATTTACTGTCTTATTGTGCACAATTCTTAAGTGCATGTTAGTCCAAACAGAGCGTTTTGATTTGCTCAACTTCTCAAACTGGTTAATGTCAAGTGGCTATTTAATAAATAGAAAAGAATGGAATATACTTTATTGTCCCATTTGTCTCAGGGAAATTTAAGCATTGATGTCACTGAAAGTCCTGTTTCACTAAAAATATGTCATATTATGTAAGTAAAATGGATTGTAAATGCTGTATTAAGGAGAGAACTTTTTTGTGTGTTTAGCTGAACTGTCTCAACCCATTCCCCTACCTTCACCTGAACCCCAGCGGAGTGACGCCGACCCACCTCAGCGGCGGAAACGCTTGGATCTGTGTGTGATGACGTTTGCGGAGCGTCTGCAGCAGTACTACAGAACACGAGTGTGTCTGTCGGCGGAGGAGGTGTCTGTCGCACAGCAGCGAGCGTTGGATATAGCCACAGAGATCCAGGCCTTCCTGCACTCCAAACACCCAGACATGCCGTTGGGAGACATGATGTTGGCGGGGTCACTGCTCGACGACCTGCAAGTGGTTAAAGCCGACCATGCCTGCCTGATCGTGCCTCTGCAGGTATCAAGATTCTGTCTGGACAACTTGTGTACTTGCATGTGTACAAATTTTATCCTATAGTTGCTATTCCAAACATCTTAATGACCCATTAAGTTTCAGGAGCTAGCCTACAGTTTTGTTACATATACTGTATGATGATTGTTCATTAATATGTTTATTGTATTTTTCTGTGTTTTCTTTCTTAAACCTTTTAGCACCACCAACTGTTCAAATGTTCTTTTACATTTTCAAGCCAAAGACATTTACATATTCTTTTGATTCCCTAGGTCAAGTTCAGTGGATAATATAATATATTTTCTATTGACATATTATATTATATTATATTATATTATATTATATTATATTATATTATATTATATTATATTATATTATATTATTCAACAATATATAAAAAAATAATAATAATATACCATAAACCGTTCTACCATTTTTAAGTTTTTGGTGAAAAACTCTACAATACTTTTCAATTGTTGACCAAAATTGGTTTAGGCCATTTTATTTATTTTTATATATATATATATATAAATTTTATTTTTTATTTATTTGTTGGTGATGTAGTTGTACTTACTTAAATAAGTACTGAGTAATATTAATTAACTACATGTACTTACTATAGAGTTGCGGTTAGGGTTAGTTATGAATCATTTACTGTTATTACTATAGTAAGCACATGTAATAGCATGTAACTATGTCACCTTAAAATAAAGTTACCAAAAACTCATTATATATATATATAAAATATAAAATATAAAATTTAGATCATATTTACACCAACATTCAAATTTTTTAAATAAAATTCTTATTTTGATCTCCTGGGTCGTGCAGAGTTCAGGGGATAATATAATATAATTTGGTAATAGTAATAAAATTCAAAAAACATTTTCTCGATAAGCCTTTTTTTGCCGTTTTAAAATGTTGGTGATCTTTTCTACAGTATTTCTCAGTTGTTCACCAAAATTGGTTTGGTTCATATTCAAACTAATGTTCTCAAATGTCACCATTTGGATCTTTGGACTTAGATTTAAGCTGTATTTGAATTTGTTCCAAATGTGTTTAATACAGCTGGAGTCGAGTCTGTGGGCGCCTATTGCCGGAGAGGACACATTTTTGGGTCACCCTCAGTACTGCATGGTGCGGCGTGAGAACCTTGAGTACTTCCCAAGGGGGCGGAGCTACTGGGATCGACATTTACTGGGTGGATACTTGTCGTCACGGCTTGCTTCTGAGCAATTAGGCAAGGCGGTGATGGAATCAATGAACTGGCCATCGCTGACCGGAACCCTGGAGTGCGAGGTGCGACCAGTGCTTGGGTCTCCTGAGCTCAAACTGGAGATTCAAGGATTAACCCAAAGCAGTGGAGAAAGCTTCTATATTACGGTGTTGCCAACAGTGCGCCTTGGTGAGATGACGCTTACGGCGCAACGGGAGATCACTGGGTCATTCGACTACGTCTGGTACCAGAGCCTATACACCAACGAAACAACTAGACTAGCAGCGCTTGACAAAGCAGACTTGGGAGTCAGAAGGAAGTGCCTGAAAACACTAAAGGCCGTGTGCCGCAACTGCCCTGCACTACGCAAGCTCAACGGCAGCCATCTTAGCAACGCCGTTCTACACATGAGTGAAAAGGAAACTGATTGGTCGGAATCTGCATTTGCTGATAGGTTCCTGCAGGCGATCACTGAGCTAATCGGATACCTGGAGATCGGAATCTTGCCTAGTTTCTTCAAACCTAATGTGAATCTGTTTCAAGGTTTTACTGAGGATGACATTGACGAGATGGGCTTCATGCTCTATTGTGCCGTAACTGAACCTGAGATACTACTGATTTGATTCACTCCTATACTTGCGCATAGAGTATTACATTTATAAAAACATCTATCTCTATGGCTACAGGCATTAATGCATCTTTAAACAAAGAATGTAATATTACATATTACGTGTCTCTTCACAGTTGTGAATCTCCACTTATCTACTTCCTTTTAAAGGGGGTTTTGAAGTGACATAGGCACCATTTATCTATGCAGCACTTACCTAGTCAGACACTTTGCTTAGATGTAAATTTGAGAGAGAATTTGCATAAAACGTCTTTACTCTGAGCTTCTGCTAGTGTGTGTGTATATGGGTATTTAGACCATTTGTCTGTGATTTTAAGATGTGTTTTCATTATGAGCTCTGCGTTAACCATGATTATATTTGTTCTATTTTTCTTTTTGGAGCAGTAATCATAGACAGTGTGAAGCTATGTTGACTTTGAAGAAGCAATATTAAGACAATAAAGCATTAATGCAAAGAGATTTTTATATACATTTTTGTCAGTCTGCTTACAAAGTAGTTTGATTGGGGGAAATGTGCGGTGTGTTGTCTAAACCTTTATAAGGCCCTTTTTCCTACCTGCTCACATTTTACCCTTTTGTCAGTACCAGCATAAATGGCTAAAAAGGACATAAAATGTAGATATGTGAAGCAGGTTCCCTGTATGCATCCTATGATAATTTGCCCAACAAATTTGGTTAAAAAGTATATTGGGGAAAAACAATAAGAATGTTGGTAGGGTCAAATTTCATACTTTGGTGAAACCTACTCTGCTAATAAGGTTACATGAAATCTTTACCACTGGGATGCATGTCTAAATAAAAAGATTATTCACAATTTTCACATTTGTGGTGTTACTTCTGCTTTTCATGTTCATTAGTAAGAATTACATGCCCATTATCACTGATTTTTGTATGCCGAGAAACTTCCTCTTTCTGTTTTGTGTTGCTGTCATGTGAAAACACAATAAGCGCAAGACAGTTTATGAAAGGTCAAATAAAAAAAAAATGACACGTAAATGCTGAGTTAACTAAATAGTTAACAGCACCTCCCTTACAGAAGTTTAATAAGTTAATATGTTTCTGGAAAAAGGATTAACTGTATTAATAATTTGGCAGAAAACAATGGGATGTGGTACATTTTTAAGGGCTTCTATTATAATCCTTTTCTTTGAGCCACTCACATTTACATTTCATTTAATGACCCAGAGAAAAGAGGATTTTTAAAGTCAATATAAGGTAAAGTGATTTGTTTTTAAGAGTTCTCGTCCTAAAAATAGTTGTAAAAAGATTGGCTGGTAAAATGAAGTTTGTTTTATAAACTAAATGAACAGGAGTTTCATTGATGTGAAGAAAATAACGGTGAAAGTTCATATCAATGAATTACATTTCGTAATATTTACTCTCCCTCGCAACATTGCAATAACTGCGTATTATTTTTCCACGGTTATTTTGAGGAATTGGTTTGAGGCGGAAACAAGTAGAGATTGAGCCCCCCCTAACCAGAGGTGTCACATGGCTAACTATGGCAAAGGCTGCTTCAGTTACTGCTATCCGGAAAGCGCTTTAATGTTTGTTTACTTCTGAACAACGACTGCTAAAAATTAACCAACAACTATTCTCGTGAATTGCTGTACTCACGCTTCCGTCGGCGAACACTGGCAAGTTCATTTATCCGTATGTTATCCTGAATTGACCAGTCACTTTTCATGACATTGCGTTTGTCATGGTCTGTATTTTCTTTCAGGCATGTCATTTTTAAATCGGCGAGAACTGGATAATTTCATGCCTGTTGTGGTTTTTAAGTAGTTATTATTCTCTTTTGGTGCTGCGATAAATCACAGTTTACTCGGATATAGTCTCTTTCCTGCACTGGACCAGAGACAGTGAAGATGCCGGTTTCAGGGGTGTAAAGTATGTGAGTGATAAGTTTCATTATTTATGTATTATTTTATGAAATTTATAGTACTTTGATACTATTAAAACTTAACGCTTATACTTTTAATTACATTTCCACAATTAAAGAAATCAATATTTTAATTCATTTAAATTTTAGACCTTCAGTGTACAACAAAGTGCATACTTAAGTTATAATCGCTTCAATCTTTCATCTTAAAAAAGTTTTTTTTTTTTTTTTTTTTTTTTTTTTTAATGTTTTTCCAGTAAAGCAACAAGCCAGTCAAATCGACGTCCTTTAATTTTTATTTGAAACAGCCAATGAAATTCATTTAAATGGTCAGTTATGTCCATTTGTTCTCACGTAGAGATTTTTAGCACTTATCACAACATAGTGGTTGACCTAAAACAAAGCTTTAATTATAACCATAGTGAAAAATGGGCAATGTATGTTAAATGTAAATACGGTAGATGATCGGTCTATAAACAGCTATACCTACATGTACTGTAAAACAACTATAAAACCGGTTGTTGGTGAATATAAAGTTTAACTAAACAACTATAAAACCAGATGTTGCTGAAAGTAAAGTTTAACTATCAGGCGTCAGTATAGGTTACTAAAGTATAGCCTTACTAAAGACTAGAAAATCACAATTAAATGTGTGAAACAATGTGTGAAACATAATTTCAGTTTTTTACACCCCTGTCCGGTTTGTTTCAAACATTTTTTTGCCACCATGATTGGATCTCCAGACTTGGTGGCTTTCACTAAAGAAACAGATTTCAGTGAAATAGACCCATCAGCTCTTCCAGAGGAACTGTCTGTGCCCATGTATCCCTACACTGGGGACATCACCCCGTGGTCCAGGATGTCTGGTGCTAATTTTAAGAAGGACTTTATCCTTTTATCAGAGTTTTCGGAGCAAGTTGGGCCCCAACCTTTGCTTACTGTTCCTTCTGAAACCAAGGCTTGTGGGACGTTTGATTTGAACCACTTCTCCCTTCGAATTATGTCAGTGGACTATCAGACCTCCCTCGCCAGCCCGGCAGGTTGTGGCTCTTTGAAACTGAACTTTGTAGAAGACTCAAAGGTAGTTTTAGGGGATTCTAGAGAAGGAGTATTTGCATATGTGCACCACCTTACGCTCTATGACCTGGAGGCTCGTGGATTTGTGCGACCTTTCTGCCTCGCCTATGTGTCGTCTGATGAGAATAAAATCATACAACAATTCCAGCAGCTTTCCTCAGAGTTCTCCAGAGTCTCTGAATGTCTGAAAACGGGGAACAGGAAGAACTTTGCGAATGAACTGGAGATAAAACTAAGAAATCTGGGGTATACAAGAGTCATGTTACTTAGAGAGATAGAAAGAGAGTTAAATAATGCATCTGTAAAGTGCACCAATGAAAGGGAATGGATGATGAATGGTATACCTACATTAGATAGAAATATAGAAGATGTGAAACACAAAGAGTGTGAAACTGAAATGAAATTTCAGAAAGACGGATGTGGGATTTCAGGAAAGGCAGAAGTAGAGTGTGAAAAGGAGAATAGGTCATGTATTACACATGAGAAAGATAAACAGTTTGGGGATCGAAGGAAGGACAAGCAGAGTAATAGATCTTTCCCAATGCCGTTGGCTAACAAAGAACAGGAGTTGGCCACTGTAGAAAAATCGATTCAGGATTATAAAAGCCTTTTAAAACAGGTCACTTGCTACCCAACCAGGAAGCTAAGAAACTCTGAGTACTCTCCTTATGAACCAGATGACCTCCCTCACTCTCTGGAACTTGACCTGGATGATTCAAAGCATGATCAGCTTGCTGGGCCAATGCTAGAATGCAATGTTTTTACTTACACAAACACACCCTCGCATTCTTCCCGATTTGACAAGCGTCTGAAAACTCTTGAAGAACTGTGTGACGACTACTTCCACCAACAGGCTCTACAGCAACTGTACTCCATTGAGAGGACATTCAGAGGAGATATTTGCCATCTCTACACACAACAACTCTGCCGTAATCTTCTCCGCAACCTTAAATCTACCAATTTCTTATTTGAGGATCCATGTGACTTGGAAGGTGCTGGATTACAGATGGGAATAGCTGGTCAACATTCAGTCCGACAACCCTCCTTTCTTCCTGCACCCTCAATTCTAAGTGAACCTGTCAGTCTTGAGTCATATGCCTCCTGTGTTGAAATGGTGCCAATCAAACTAGAGTTAGGTGGATCTAGCCAATCTCCAGTTGTACCCAGCTCTGTAAATACCCCTTCCGAGGATAGCCTACCCTTGACATCCGACACCGCCCCTGTAGAAGCTGAAATGGAAAATGAGGGAGCAGTTTCAGCTCTGGATTGTCAAGAAAATGTGGAATATGTTTCAGCTTTGATGAAGACCAGTATTAGTAGTGGAGATAGTATTGAGGTCTTAGGGACAGAGAAGTCCTTCAGATCGCAGGGTTCAAATTTACCAATGGATACAGCAATGCAAAGACCACCATCTTTGTCCACTACAGCTGCACTAGAGTATCTAAGGCAAGGGAGAGTACCTACTAGACGGACTTGCAGTGAAGACAGCATTGAGGTGCTTAGCACAACAGAATCCATCCTACCAGAAGAACTGCGTGCCTCATACCCTTGCGCAATTGATGAGGAAATCCCAGAGCAAGAGAATGATGAGAAAGACATGCGTCAAAAACAAGACAAAAATTCTGAATGCGTTTTGGATATGGACAATGTTCCTGGAGATCATGGAGGTGCCTGTTTGCTGGAGCAGCAAGGTTTTTATCCTGCCGTCACCCTGACCCCACCTGACTGTCCTATTACTTTGACTCTGGGTGGGTCAAGCTCTCAAGATGCTTGTCATGTAACAGAATCGCTCCCTTTCTCATTGTTAGATGAGCCCTGTCGGACAGAACCTGACGATTTGTCAGACTGCTTCAGCTACCTGAGCACCACTGCCTCCACAACCTCCGAATGCCCTTTCTCTGTTTGTCTTCCCGGGGATAAAAGAGAAGGTGGGACCAGACGGAGGCGTGGCAGAGTAGGGCGGGCAGCATTGCAGTTCTTGCGACAGTTTCCCTTTGCAGTTCACGCAGTGTTTAGCCTTCTAAGTGGCCGAACATTGGTGGTACTAGGCAACGAGGAGGCTGCAGTGAGACGACTAGTTACAGCACTTTCTGTGTATGTGCCACATCTGAGTAGATACAGAGACAGCATTCAGCCATGGACTTCAATGCCGCTGCAGCTTACAGACCTGCTCAACTGGAAACTTATCGGCTTTAATAGGTAACATTTACTATGCCTCATAATCTTTTTTGAATTGAAGGGAACTCAAATATCTCGATAATCTAGTTCAGATACATTTATTTGGGGTAAACTCTGCAGGAAAATTTCCAATTAAAGGGCTAGTTCCCCCCAAAATGAAAATTCTGTCATTAATTACTCACCCTCATGTCGTTCCAAACCCGTAAGACCTTTGTTCATCTTCTGAATACAAATGAAGATATTTTTGATAAAATACGTGAGGTACCCAACTCCTGCTAGACAGGAATTTAAACCACCACTTTCAAGGTCCAGAAAGGTACTAAAGAGAGCGTCAAAATAGTTCACTTGCCTGCAGTGGTTCAACCTTAATTTTATGAAGTGATGAGAATACATTTGTGCACAAAAACAAAACAAAAATAACTTTATTCAACAATATCTTCTCTTCTGTATCATACTCCTACACTGTTTAATTCAGCGCTTCCAGGTTCTACGTCAGAACGGCAACATATTATTGGCTGGCCCGTGTCAGCATTACACGCATGCATCATGCTGCTCATGTGAACAGCGTCAGCCGATTCTGAGCCAATGTTCTGACGCAGAACCTGGAAGCACTGAACGTAAACAGCGAAGGAGGATGACACAGAAGATATTATTGAATAAAGTCGTTATTTTTGTTTTGATTTTGCACACAAAAATTATCCTCTTCCCTTCGTAACATTAAGGTTGAACCACTGTAGTTCCTTTCAGGGCCTTTAAAAAGTGGTGGTTAAATTGCTGTCTATGGAGTAGTCAGATACCTCTTGGATTTCATCAAAAACATAATTTATATTCTGAAGATGAACAAAGGTCTCACAGGTTTGGAACGACATGAGGGTGAGTAATTAATGACAGAATTTTTATTTTTGGGTGAACTAACCCTTTTGGTCTAACATCACACATCACTGTTTCCAGGTCCAAACACTCCTCCAGTACAAAAAGCAAAAAACAAACTGTGCTAACATACTCAAAGGGGTGGCTGTAGTACTACTTAAAAATCATGATCATAACCTCAACTGCCTTACTAAAATCTTAGGAGGCCAGTGATTCTTTTTTGAATCATTATAATATTGGTATCTTGGTCACTCTAAGCCTGGAGACTGTGTAAATCATGAGTTCTGAAAAGCTTAAAAGTGTGCTATAAAAGAGCTCAAAAATAGCTGTGAGATAGTATTCTCATTTGAAAGAGTAGAGGCTTGGACCCAGAAATAGCATTTATAGGAAGGTCAACACATCATGACTTGACAATGTGGCTCTTCAGGAGCAGGGTTGTGTGCCACTGGTATACAGCATAAACATTAATTCACTGCTTTGTTGAGCTTAAATGATATAGCAACTGTTAAAAAGGTCATTTTACTTGGGATGCATAAAAACAAGAACCTAGGTAACCTTTCAGCAATGTTATCAAGATAAACACTGTTAGCTAAGTTGAAGCCACTTTGACTGTATTTTTGCTTTTTATATTTACACAGGATGTGCTGTTTTACTCACACAAATTTGCCTCACTGCCTGGGCCATTATAGCCGATATCTCAGTGTTCTAGATGTGGATCAAAAGACACTGCGCTGCCCAACATACAGTGGTACTCTAATCAACCTGCTGGTGGATCCAAGAAGCCACTTCAAACGTGGAAACACCTACTTCATGTTTGCTCAAAGTGTGCAATGCAAGCTTGTCACCAGAGCATTCCTTTTAACATTTTTACATGGTCACCATACAACAAGAAGGCCTTTGGAAAATACAAGGACAGAAAGTTTTCTTTCTGAATTTCACAAAGACGATAAGAAAATACTCAACTATTTATCTGAGCTCATTAAACTTAACTTCATGGAGAATCCACCCAATATCCTCCGATTCAGCTACACCACATCCTCTGTTTTCAAACTCTGAAACAGTCATTCACACAAACTAGACAACGATTTGAGCACTGTACAGTAGTTATACTTGGCTTTGATTGCATTCAAACACATCTAGTTGTTTTTGCCTGGCTGCAACAGTATAATCTTTACATTTTCTGCATGCTTTGAAATCTTGTTTATAAAGGAAGTTGAATAGAATATTTACAGTAATATTGCGCAAAGATCCCTAAAAACCGTCATAGGTCACAACCTTAAATGATCTGTAACAAAGCAATATTAAACAGCTTAGTGTTGCATTTGAAACTTTGTAATTTATTTAAATTACTACTGATGTTCAAAGATTTGTATATGGTTCTGTTTCTGAATATAATTGTGCTTTACATGCTCCAGATATTAATCACAGTACTGTAATGTTGAAAAATACTGGTCATTTCCCAAAAAAGAAAAAACACTTGACAATGAAAAAAAATTTTAGAACTACCACTTATATCCTTTGAAAACGTTAAAGGCACTCTTTCTGTACATTAAAACTGTACAGTTTGTTCATCTTGTTGAAAAGTCAAATGTTAATATATACATAATAAAGAGTTCTTAATTTTTGCAGCTTTAAAATTCTGAATTCTGAATTGACTGGAAAATGTGCAATTAACAAGATCAGTTATATTAGGAAGTATGTCTCTCAGCTAAATTTGCCACAAACAAAAACAATGGGATAAAACAATTTCCCTAGCAGATGAAGGATAAATGAAACTGATCTCATCCAAACTTATTGCAAGAAATGAAACGCAGCCCATGTTCATTTGTTCAGGATGTTGGTCAGGCTTATTTTACTTGGCGCTGCATTTGTTGCAGGATTCTATGCTTTTCTTGAGTAAGTCTGGCCACCTGCAAAACAGAGAAGAGCAGCTTACTTTAAAAACACACGAGTTATTGAGATCTAATTATATCTTTGTACATTTTTTGTTACATTAAGCCATTAATGGAAAAGATTCTTACGTTGCTTTCAAGTTGCATTCTCAAGCTTAGCTGCCAAGGGCAGTACAATCTGAAATCAAATAGAGTGCATTTGCAAACTGTTGACAAATTAAATTTCATGCCATGTTCTTACATACTTAAAGATATAGTTCACCCAAAAATGAAAATTTTGCCATACACAAAAGATGATATTTTGAAGAATGCTGGTAAGACAGTTGACAACACCAATTGACTTCCATAGTAGGAAAAAAAAAAAAAGAAAAAAAAAATACTAATGGAAGTCAATGGGTGCTGTCAATTTTCTGGTTACCAACATTCTTCAAAATATCTTTGTGTGTTCAACAGAAGAAAGAATCTCAGTCAGGTTTGGAACAACTTGAGGGTGAGCAAGTTTGACAATTTTCATTTTTGGGTGAACTATCCCTTTAACATTAACAAAATTATCCTATTGCTGAATATTATTCCCAATTTCTCCAATTGCCGTTTTATTCCCGACCATCCTTTTTATATCCCTCTGGACAAAATGTATTAGGAATATCCAAAATGTCCAATGCAATTCTAATATTCTATTAGAAATTGAATTCCTTTAATATATTCATGCATGTACAGCAAATCTACATCATAAACATCCCTCAGTCATATGACATATCATGAATTTACTATAGTGATTGACTGCTGCTTCTTACTCATTCCAAGTGGCAAGCAAGCTATTGATGGGATATGTGTAGGAGTCTAGCATCACTCTGCTTTCCACAAAGTACATGCAGAGGAAGGATGCAACCAGGGAATGTTCGGTTTCACTCCATTTTCTGAAACAGATATATAGCATGTAATTGCTTATCATGAAGGTTTTTGTTCAGTTTTGGTGTATGTGTGTGACCACACAACCTTACCCCTGTACGTGTTGGTACTGCTCATGAGACAGTTCCTGCAGAAGACAGCACAGGATGTAGTGCAGCACATCCGGCTTTCCCAGCAGACTGTTGAAGAACCAACGGAGCGCCCAGTGGTTGAACTAAAGGCAAATTAAATTACACATACAAACAATTACACATGAATCTACACACAATCAAAACTTCTCAATTTATAACAGAACTCAGGGAACTTCAGCATTTCTAATTGTTGTTTATAGCTGTTAACTGAAGGTCTGAACTTGCCCACATTGACTAAAAACTACAGAAATAAGTACCCTGAAAGAAATGATGACATTGAGGATGGGGCTGAGCTGAGAGTGGAAAATGCGCAGCACCAAAGCCTGAGTGGCTAACAGCAGTCTAGCCTGGTCAGGATAATCCTAATGGAAGGAGGGAGGGAGGGAGGGGGAAGGAGGGAGGGAGGGAGGGGGGTATAACAACATTACATAGCACCAATAAGACAAAACAATATATAATATATAACTGGTTTGATCTGCCCCATATTATATTATATTATATATTTATTATCATTTATTTAGGATATGTCAGGCATATTCAGAGGCCTGGGAAGAATTATTTTTTTTAATTTTGTGCATATTTACTTTAATTACTGTAAAAAACAAAAAACAAAAAAAACAATTACTAATAAGGTGGTTTAGACAAAAAAAATATATAACAGAACGAATTAATTTAAACTCACATTATCAAAGGATTTGGGGATCTGTATACGGGAAGTCAGCGTTAGCTCCTTGAGAATTACACTGGCAGTGTCTCTGGTCACCTGTAGAGAAACACATAATGTCTACAAAATATCTCAGTATGTTCTCCATCCCTCTGCCCATCCTGACCAAGCGTGCCGCACAAGTCCTGAAAAATGAAGCCAAAGCGTCTCGATCGCCCCCAGGTGGTTGGTCCCAGTATAGGTCATAAACCTCACCCTCTTCATATAATTTAATGGTATGCGAGACAAACTTAAAGCTGCGGTCTGTGATTTTTGGCCCTCTAGCGGTTAATAAACAGAACTGCACGCGTCTTGCGGAAGAACATTGTAGCTGGAGCTACTTTTCTCCGCGTATGTCTATGGCGAGTCACGCAGTTACTGTGATACTCTGCGGCGAGTCCTACCAGTCTGGTCTGAAATATAAACACTTATTATAAGTGTACCATAATGATTCAGGATAAGACAAAAACACGGTTTGGAAAATGGATTCATATTGTCCTATATTCTCATATAATTTTTGTAAATTTTTAACACAAAAAAAGTTGCGGGCTGCAGCTTTAAATTACACTTCAAATATTTTTTTCCAATGATGGTTTGTCATTTTATGTACTTTTTAATCACGCTGATGTAAGTTCAATTGTTTATTTATTTTATTTTTTTTTTAAATGGTTTTAGTTTGGTTTTAGTTAGTTATCTGATGCTATAAAAACAGGGGTGTGACGTCATGATTGACAGCTGTGATTGACAGCTTCTCTGAGCCAAGTAGTCACTGAGGCATCAACAAAAATTTTTCAGGAGGAGACTGGAGATTTAACTTTAATTTCTACATTTCCATAACTGTTTATTTCACATAGACATAATGAGTTCTGCAGTAAACTGTACTAAACAATTCTGCGGGAGTGTGGGCGGGGCCTTTACAGACTGGCTCCACTTCATGCTCACTACTGCGCAGACTCGGGTCCCAAATCAGCACAAGATGTCAGCGCCATATTAGGACATTGACAGCTTCACTTTTCTACAATGGAAGAGAGTGGAGATGCGTAGTGCTTTTTTCTTCTCTCTTTTTTTTTTTTTTTTTTTATACAGTCTATCATCCTGACAGACACAAAATAAACACTCTTCTCACCTCTTGAAAGGTGACGTCAGGCTCGGGATAGTATGCACCAACGACAAGACCATCTGGAGTAATAAAACTGGAACTGACAATGCCAAGCAGATACACCCAGGTTTCGGCCTACAAACAAACAGACATCCGTCATAAAAGACACCAGATCTAAAAAGACACTGACAGATTTCAAACACATGAACAGTTCATTTGAATGAAATCACAATGGGTTTTTAAGTTATGATTGGTGGCATCTGATGCTAAATCATACTGTCCTGAACTGTCACACATTCAGTATGCAACAGCTAAATAATGGCTTTAACAGCAAACTAAAATGTTTTGGTTAATAAATAATGCAAAATATAGTTGTGGTCAGTGATAAATATAGATAAAATGGCCAGAATTTAATCCACTCAAATGTTACAAAAAATAAGTCAACTGAGCATTTATGCATCAAAAATCCAAAGTCAGACACAATAGGGCTTTTCACTCTTGAAATAGTTATCCCTGGGTCATTCTAAAAACTGGGTAAATGGAATCCTGGGTTATCTTGCTTCACATTTCACACTGCTCATAATTTACCCAGGGTTAACAATTAAAGGAACACTCCACTTTTTTTGAAAATAGGCTCATTTTCCAACTCCCCTAGAGTTAAACAGTTGAGTTTTACCGTTTTCGAATCCATTCAGCCGATCTCCAGGTCTGGCAGTACCACTTTTAGCGTAGCTTAGCATAGTTCATTGAATCTGATTAGACCGTTAGCATCTCGCTCAAAAATGACCAAAGAGTTTTGATATTTTTCCTATTTAAAACGTGACTCTTCTGTAGTTACATCGTGTACTAAGACCGATGGAAAATGAAAAGTTGCGATTTTCTAGGCCGATATGGCTAGGAACTATACTCTCATTCCGGGGTAATTATCAAGGAACTTTGCTGCCGTACCATGCGTGCAGCAGGCACAATGATATTACGCAGCGCCTCTCACAAATGTCTCCATGGTTGCAAGGCACGCTCCATGTGCAAACAGGGGGTCACAGGCAGTGCGTTATATCATTGCGCCTGCTGCACCCATGGTACGGCAGCAAAGTTCCTTGATTATTACGCCAAAAGTAGGTAAATATGAGTACGCTATTGGTTAACACCAAAAAAAGCAATGCCAACCCTGCTCCGGAGCAGGGTTTCATAACCCCAGGTAAAAAGCGGTGCTAACCCCGCTTCTAAATGACAAGTGTGATTACAACGATGATAACCCCGGGTTAAGCGCAGTGTGAAATGTCCTACTCAGGTTACAAATAGCTGCACTTGCTCTTACATTAAAAATAAGGTGGATTAAATTATATAAAATAACTTTATATACCGTTTTACCTACATCTGCAAAAACAGCACCGTTACAGTCCAGAACCCTCAGTGCAAACTTCAATACCTCCATCTTCTTGAACGAATTTGAACCTTTATTGAAGGAACAGGGTTGAGTGCCACTGGTATACAGCATAAGCATTCATTGCTTTGTTGATGAGCTTAAATGACACAGACACTGTTAAAGTGGGGATACATAAAAATGCAGGAAAACAAGAACCTGGTTACCTTTTCAGCAGATGTCAATAAGATAAAAACTGTCAATTCTCTACCTTCGATGGGTGTCCACTTGGTGTTCAGTAAAGGATCAGGTATGATCATATGGCCATTTCCTGGATCACATTCTTCTTGTGCTATATCAGGGGCTTGGCCTGATACAAAAATTCTGAGGTAAGCTCTGAACTGTGGAGGTGTGAATCGGGAGGCGGGGCAAGAGACACCAAGAATTGGCGAAAATATTGTGTGGACCGCACCACTGTAGTCGCCAACCTGAACAAACAAAAATAACAGAAATAAATACATTCTAGAAGGGGCATTTACAATATCATGATTATTAACCTTTCCAATCTTTGATAATATGCAAACATTGTGTCATTTAACAACCACTGCCTTTCCTCAATTTGAGAGGATTTTTTTTTTTTTAAGAAAGATTATATTTTAAAAAGGGTGTCCTTGTAGGTGCATGTAGATCATACTCTCCACAAATCCTCTGCATAAAAAAAAAAAAATGAGAAAACTCCTGAGAGTCCTGACTTAAATGACTAAACTGAGTATATAAAACTGAAATACATTAAATATGGTAGAAAGCACTGAAGGAAAAGGATTTATTCCGATGTACCTTGCACAGGTAGAGGGGAACCAAGTCTCTCATTCTCTGCAGCCTAAATCCCAGACAGACATACATGCATACAATGAAAGATTGTACCATAAATTGTATTAATATTCTGCTTATATAACACAACAATGTTCATGATATGCAGCTGGCACTCACGTGGGATTATTGGTACTTCTGACAACTTTCAGATAGCGAGCCAGCTCACGGTACCTAACGTGTTAAAAAAAGGGTCGATTATTAATATTATTTTATTAAGGTTGGCAAGGTCTAAAGCAATGACACTTAACACAATAACAAAAATAATAATCATTGGTCCAACACAGAATCTGCTAACTTTGTCCTTATATTTTCTGTGCTGTTTACAAGGAAAAATGCCCAGAAAGGATTTAAAAAGGCAATATTATGCCCTTTTATAGTCTTTATTTTTTATTTGTTTTTTGTTTTTTTACACTATTACTGATCAATATTTTGGATCATTTAAATAATGTTTCAGCTTAGTGGAAAAAATACAGTTTTGGGTAAATCTACCTTTAAGTATGTATAACACTTTGTGAATGACAGATGAAAGACCTCTTTGTGGAATTCTGCATGTGCAGATTGTAGGCCCATTTGATTTATTGCACATATCATTGAAGTAAATGAAGAGAGATTTAATAAGCAGCAAATTAAACAAAAAAGTACACTAAGGAAGGGCCATTACTTGTTTTGTTTTTGAAGTTTACAGACTCTCGCTTGAATCACGCTCAGAGGTTCATACAAGACTTGAAGCTTTCGACCTTTGACCTGCCTTTCTCCAGTGATGTTTTGACCTTTCATCACACTAGAGAGCAAGGGATCATCCCACGGTAGCACACTCAGACTGCAGTCAAAGAAAAGAAAACTGAATCTTAAAGCAACAAAACAATGGCAGGCCACAACTGAAGAATTATTGCATCAACAAGCAAAATATGTGAAACATTTTTCTAAGAAACGACACAAGGATAACTGAAATTATCATCTTGGATGAAATATTCTTCAAGCAGCAAAAAGTGCATGGCTTTTCTACACCCAAGTGACAGCACATGTGTTGTTACCTTTTTGGCAATGTGCAGGTTGGAGGCAGAGGAAGCCTCTGGAAGAAAAAGTCCAGTTGCTTTATAAAAGTGCTGGAAAAATCGAAGTCAACTAAAAGCGTCCACACCTTCGTCATAAATCTGAAAGACAAACACACAGACAGTTTATAAAAAAACAAAACAAAAGGCACTGTCCAAGTAAACACATAAAAGAACAGGTGTGTAGCGTTACCTCCACAGGAGCATTGACACAGTTTCAAATACAATGTTAGCAGCAAGTATATTTCTGCAAGGGAGACATAACACAAAGAATTATACATTACATATCAAAAACAGGGGACAGTATATGTAAAAGTGTATAGTATTTTACCCAGGAACAGTGTGAGTGACGAAAAGCTTGATAGCCCCTAATAGCATCACAACAGAAGCCTTTGGATTCTCTTTCTTTGCTTCATTCAAAAACATTTTGATATGCTGACTCACAACAGTGTAACTGCAAAAAATAGAGAAAAGAAACAACATTAGTAAAGCACATACTCAACTCCAAAGTTGCACTGATTACAAAATGTGATTATAAGTAGTGGTGTTCGCTAAAGGCTGGAATACACTACACAACTTTAAAAAATCTGATCAGATTTTAAAACACTAGGCTTCATACACTTACCAACTTTGTAAATGGTTAAAGAGGAAAAACTGGGCGTCATACACTAAACAACTGAGGATCACACACTACCAGACTTTCAAATCATTACGAACACAACAAACGCACACAGAAACAAGCCTCGTTGCTAGGAGGTGTCTGTGATTGGCTACAATGATCAACGCTTCATAAACTAGGGCTGAAACGATTAGTCGACATTATCGACAACGTCGACAATAAAAAATTGTCGACAAATATTTTTGTTGTCGAATAGTCTCTTGATCTCATACGACCTATTTGAAGGGCCTGCAATAACGCGGTGTAACCAGTGGGGCACTGTAGCGCAATACTGTAATGCAGCCCTCCCGGATCCAATCCAATAAAAGAAGTCAGCGCTTTGGAGAGCATAGTGCAAACGAAGTCGAACCCGTGAAATGTGGGAGATTAACATAGCATAAACATAACAAACATAACGTTTAGCATAACTACAGAATACTGTCATGCAGGGCCACCAACTCTCATTCAAACTCAATGTTCTCACGCCACACGTTCATTTTCTCACACAGTGAAAGATGCATCGCAGAGCAAAGAGGACACAGACAACGCACCGACAGATCAGGTTACTTTTGATATAAAACTAAGTCTAAGCTTTTAAATTCAGTCAATATTACTACGGGATTCAAACAATACTTGTGGTGGTGACGCTGTTTAACGTTGTGTGGCAGATCGCTGTAACACCTCAGTTCAAGCGGCATGTGAACATATTCCTCTCTATTACAGCGCAAAATAAACATGAATGAACATCAAAAAGTACTTACTGAAACGAATCCATCTCTATTGTAATCACTTAATCGGAGTTTTAACCGCAGAAAGAAGTCAATAAAACTTGCAAACAAATATATCACACAAAATGTAACATTTACCTCAGGAAAGCCATTCAATGACCATAAACTCGATAGTTTGTGTGTGTGTGTGTGTGTGTGTGTGTGTGTGTGTGTGTGTGTGTGTGTGTGTGTGTGTGTGTGTATATATAGAATATGATATATAATGTGTGTGTGTATGTATGTATGTTGTTGTTTCATTTTTCAAAAAAATCCCACATAATTACATTATATTTTTTAACCTGAAGGATATTGGTCTATTCAGTTGACTTGAAAATTATTAAAAATACACTTTTAAAAGCTGAAGTGATTTCCATGTTTTATTTACTAGTTAAAATACAGTATAACTGAATATTTTAACTAATTGCTAAAGTAGAATAATCGGACAAAGCTTACTGATTAATCAGTGCAATAATCGATGATTAGTCGATTAATCATTCTAATAATCAATAGATTAATCGATTATCAAAATAATCGTTTGTTGCAGCCCTATCATAAACATGTTGTAAATAGACATCTTTGGCGCTCTTCACTGAGAGCTTAAACAGATTCAAACGCTCCCGTGTGTACGCAGGTGTCTATCAGCGGATCCTTAAAATATCCTCTGATAGATGGATTTGCTAACAGACGCTTGCTTTCAAATCCTCCCGTGTAAGCGCTTGGTGAAGAGCTTCAAAGTCTATTTACAACATGTTTGTGAAGCGTTGATCATTGTAGCCAATATATCTGTTGAACACATGAACACAATGGCCAATCAGAGGTTTAAGAATCTTGGTATGCTGGTATTGTCACATTTTTTAAATTTCAGTACCTTGGTACCAAATTTGTACTTTTGACAACCCTACTCTAAAGATTACAACAGGAGTTAAAGGTGAGTGGTGAAGTCAGTTGTTTTATCTGTGCCGAGTCCAATTAAATACTGAGGCTAATCTGAAGTTCTGGTACCAGTGTTCTGGTGAAAAACTATGTTTCCATCCACCTATTTTTATGTGCAATTTGGGATATTGCATAAAAGAACACTAGATAGAAACACAAAGATGCGCATAAAAAAAAAAAAATGTATGCACTCAAATGAGTCTGATAAACTTTTCATCCGATAAGAAAACATGCTAATAAACTACAATGGAAACGGATTTACCGTATAAATTCCTCGATGCGCATCAAAAAAAGAGATGTGACCTTGGGATGGGACAGCACAGCTGAACCAACCAGCGGACCGATCTCGTTGCACAGCATCTGAAATGCTGTTTTGGTTGTTCTGAAATGCCTGAGCAAAGTCTGTTGGCAAAGTGATTCAGTATAATTACATCCCAGAACTGTCTTACATGACTGTATTCCCAAAACAACAGGCATCTGCCTCCAGGATGGAAATGGTGCTTTATGCGATATTCCAATTTCGCGCATAAGTTAAATTTGCAACTTTGGATGGAAACACAGCTACTGGTAGATAGAGGACGATGTGTGTTCTAAAATCTGCTTAAAATGTCAAACATGTTTTAATATCCTCCAACTGGATAGAAACAAAGTCTGAAGCTAAAAATCTGGGACTGGTGCAGAGGTTCGGCAACTATTGTCGACTCATCTAGACTGCAAATCAGGGCAAAAACCTGAGCTAAAGTCATGTTGTGTATTCCAACCTTAAGAATCACTATTACTATTGGTCATGCTTAGATATAAATCTAGTTACTATAATAACAGTCCATGTAATATGTTAATCTCTTACCCAAAACACAGTTCTTAAATTTACAGTTCATCAATTATACCTAAATTATCTAAATGAATCAAACTGTGATCAGTTTCCAATTTTATAAAGCAGATTGCAAAATAATACTGAAAGTAATATAAAAGAAGGACCACTCACTCATACTCCAGTATCTTAAAGTGATGTTTATGGCATCCTTTACATCCGATGGCTTGACTCTGTATAGTGCTGTTATCGTTGTGGTGACAGATGCACCGACATTTTTTTTGATGGCTGGAATTCTCAAACCCCAACAAGAAAGTTGCATACTTCCTTGCCAAACTACCAGAAAATGTGTGCAATGAAGCCTCTACAACAAACACACGCAAACAATTTTAAGATTTAGGTTGGCAAAGGTACAAAGAAACAATACATCTGCAGTTTAATCGCATGAGAGAACATACCTGCACGTCGTAGGTCTGCATCCATATCCAGTGGGTCAAAGGTGAAGTTCAGCTCATGCAGATATCCCATCAGTCTCTTATCCCGGAGGGCCTTCCAGTAGACGCTGTGCTTATGGGCATTACAGTGGCAAATGCCAGGGATAGTCCAAGACTCACACTTTAAAACACAAGTCAAGCCTCATTTAGTTACATGGCGCTTTATCAATGCTTCACAAACACAAAAGTGGCCTTGGTTTTATCCTGATATATTTAGTTAACATTCAAATAAAAATTACCCTAAGCTTTACTCACCCTCAATCCATCCTAGGTGTATATGACTTTCTTCTTTCTGATGAACACAATCTGAGATATTTTAATAAATATCCCAACGCATCCGAGCTTTATAATGGCAGTGAGCAATACCAACGGGTATGAAGCTGAAGGAAGTTCATTCATCCACCATAAGCGTACTCCACACGGCTCCGGGGGGTTAATAAAGGCCTTCTGAAGCAAAGCAATGCGTTTGTGTAAAAAAAGAAAAAAAAAAAAAAAAGAAAAAAAATCCATAGTTAACAAGCTATGAAGTAAAATATCTAGCTTCCGCCCAGACCGCCTTCCGTATTCAACTTAAGAAGAAAGCGTAAAACTCTCACAGTTCAGAAAGCTTACGCTACATCCTACGCCTTCCGAATTCAACTTGAGGAAAAAGCTTAACTGATGCAACTCCAGTTTACACTTTCTTGAATACGGTTGAATACAGAAGGCGTAGGATGTAGCGTAAAGGCGGTCTGGTGGAATACGGAAGTCTGGTGGAAGGTAGATATTTTATTTAGGGCTGTCAAAATAACACGTTAATTTCAATTAATTAATCTGAGAAAAAAATAACACGTTAAAAAAAAAATAACGCAGATTAATCCATTCCGTATTGACCTTTGAACCTGGAGCCGTTCTCGTGCGCGCGGGCTCTCTCTGTCTTCAAAGTAAGCACCAAGATGCACTCTCTCTACCTCACACATAATAATCTAAATCAACTGACACAATGCTAAAAGTTTGTAAGACCGAATCCATGTTTCACGAGGCGCATTCGGAGAATGTTTTTCGGTTTTTCCTGAATAACCGCTGGGTGTGAATAGTGCTCAAAGAACTTCACATCATCTTCTCTGACAGGCGCCCTGCACGTGCAGCTAACATAAACCACACTTTCAGTAAACAAAAAGAAAATCCTATCCAGTGGTGAAGTGTTTTCTGTGTTGACAAATATTTTGAGATATCCTTATAGCCTAACAGTCGCGATTCGCAGACAACGCATCAACGTCCGCTAATGTCTGATTCGCGACCTAATGACTCATTTGAACAGATTCATTTTAATGAATCATGACAACAACAGATCTGTCCACACAGTCTATAATGAATCATTTACTCAAACAACTCTGAAACGAGAACATAAGTGTGCTTACCCCATTTAGCAAGAGTGGTTAGTAAAATTAGCCTTAATAATCCACAGTATTTTAAGGTTATTTAAATGACAATGTGTAGTAAATTAGGCCTACCTATAAAATCAGTTAGTTTAGACTGGAGTGAGGTGAAACCAGAACAAAGTAAGTTGTTAGCTAGGTGCATTCAATTGTATATGGTAGAAAATTATACTATTAGTTAATATAACTTCTAAATGCTACTTTTTAATACTTTTCAGGTTTAGCAAAAAAGCATCTTCTCTTACAAAGCTATAAAATAATTTTATTTTTTTTGCAAAGAGGGCAAGAAAGAATTACAGTGACAGTGACGGGTACTTTATTGTCAGTATCGGGCTCGCAGATCACGTGGGTAGGGCACTTTTTTACTGTTTGTGTGGATGACCATGTCTGTCACCACCGAAGACATTGATTTTGAAGACATTTTTGACCCAGGAAAAACCCTGCATTGATTCACTTGAATTGAAATATTAAATACTTTCACAAATCAAAAATTATGTATGCGATTAATTTAGATTAATTAAATCACAGAGTATGTAATTAATTAGATTCAAATTTTTAATCGATTGACAGCCCTAATTCTATTTCATAACTTGATAAATATGGATTTTTTTTTTTTTTTTACACAAATACATCGCTTCGCTTCAGAAGGCCTTTATTACCCCCAGGAGCCGTGTGGAGTATGTTTATGATGGATGGATGTGATTGGATGCACTTTCTTGAGGTGATACTCGTTGGTATTGCTCATTGCCATTATAAAGCTTGGATGCATCATGATATTTATTAATATAACTCAGATTGTGTTCATAGGAAAGAAGAAAGTCATATATACCTTGGCTTGAGGGTGAGTAAAGGATCATTATCGTTTGAAAGTGAACTTATCCTTTAAATCAGTTCGTATAGAGGTAATAATTCAGGCCTAGTATCCATCAACACACCAAGCAAAGAAACTGCGTTCAGCATAAATGTTTATGTACAAAAAAAAAAAAAAAAACACTTTTTGAAAAAAAATAAATAAATTTTTTTGCATCAACATTTTTATTAAATTATTTTAAAAAACTAAATACAGCACAAAAAAAAAAAAAAAATAGTATTTTATTTCTAAAATAATAATGTCTGTCTGCCTGAACAGGATTAAAATAATTGGATTTTTTTTTTTTTTTTCACATTTTACACAAAAACGTATAAAAAAAACCTGATGGTAAAACATGATTCACATTCTGTATGCAAAATATAAGTAGCTTTTTTCCCCCCTTCTGATTTGAGAGACATAACACTCTGCCATTTTTGTGAGTAACGAACAAACTCTATCCACCTTATTCCTGACTAGCCTAATGCATTTCGAATTATGGGTTGCACTTCCGGTTTGGGGAACTTCCATTTAAAAAGACTGAAACAAATCGTTTCAAATCATAAGGTTGCCCTACAAACAAAGCCTATCTGTCAGTTTGACTAAATGAGCTGTCAATGTTTCTTTCATGTTTTATTTTTTAGACATCATGAGAATAACGTAACGCTTGGTATTTTAACGTAACGTTATAACAAGAATATCTATGGCAAGAGCTCTTTTCAGACGCTGCTTTCTATCCTCGTGATTATTTTCCTTTGTCCCTTTGCATTCCACTGTAATAGTATGAAAAAGGACAACATATACTGCACATTTGTGGTCTGTTCTCCCGATATAATTTACTATATATCCCATTAAGAATTCACTGGAATGCACAAAGAATATCTCGTTTTTCTCCTCAAAGCCTCACATCTCTTTCCAGGTTTGTTTTCACATTTAAATACAATTTATTATCTGTAAAAATTACGGAAATCACTTTGAAATAGTATCACGCAATGCTGATGTTCATGAACATTTTTTATTAAGGAACATAAATTACATAATACAGATATAGTTATATTTAACCCGTTATTGCTGTGGAAAGAATCAAGCTTCTGGTCATATTCATGGTCTGTTGAAAGTACCTTGTTGATGCTTTTACACTTTTAAATGTCCTTGTAATGTTTGTTGTTTAAAGGCGAGTAGAATAATGGCATCTCATTGTACTCAGTTTTTAAAAAAAAAAAATGCATTATTGCGTTCATAGAGCGAGCCTTTCACTGACTATTTACAGCTAAACAGAAGTTACACCCATAATTCACGCAAAGCGTCATGGGGTGTAGGAATAAGGTGGATAGATGAGAGTCTGATTTAAGTTTTAAACTAGTGAACTCACCGTGGAGGCTAGTTTGTCACAGATGTAGCAAAAACACTGATCGCAGTGCTTTGCATTATTTTGTAGAGGTCCTGAGATGTCCTTCTCTGCTCGACTAGAACAAGCAAACACACAATGGCACATAAACAATCACAGAAAACACAAGTCCTTCACACTACAGCGGCCTTGTTTATTGTACTGACCAGAAAGCCAGGGTGCAGTCATATCTAGCATGTGGAAGCACTGTTGCAGTTTGGGAGTATGTGATGGCCAAGTCCTCATCCAACTCCTCAATATGTTTGGATATAACGTTATCTGAGATCAAAAGAAAACAGAGAAGAGAAGCAGAGAAGCAGAGAGATGATAATGCTACTGAATGATAACCATAGTATTTATGGAATAACAAGGAGCTTCAAAAAGGTACTGCATTGGTATATGAAACAAAAATACGTATTATTACCATGGTAAATTTTAAAACCCATTGCATTACTACAGTTAATGTTAAAGAAAACATGGCATTGTCATGCTACGTGTCCAAAAACGGTTGTTTTATGGTTCATTTGAATGATCACAACAGTAACTTTTAGTTTTTTTAGTGTCAAGATTAAAAAAAACTCCTTAACGCAGACTACCTGCTTCGTTCCTCTCATTTTCAACGATCAGCACAGAGGAATCGTTGTGGGACATCAAGGAGTCACCTTCGTCTTCATCATCATCATCGCTCAAAATGATTATAGGAATGTTGTGCTGCGTCCTACGGGACATGACAGAAAATGAGAAGAAACTACCTCAAATAACAGCCTAGCTCAATTAACATTGCGTGCGTCTCGTATAAGGAAACTTTAACATTTACTTTATTCTATTTTTCTGTAACTTAGATAATGAAACTTACATATTTTGTCGAAATGAACCCTTGGACGCGCGCGTTCAAAGTTTGGCGCTTCCGCTGAATCACGTGACTCTGACAAATCGGAAATGTTGTCAATATCTTACCCTCCCCCAGTCGATAGTTAATTTAATTTTAATTAGTTTTACACAAAATATATTACAAAATCACAAAAACAACAATACACAACAGGTGCCAGAAGTGTTGATAAAATAAATACTTACAGTACAGTATATCTACAGAATCTTGCCATGTAGTTATTTACGAAAAAAATAATTATGATTCTCCGCAAATGTCTAGCGTTAGAAAAAAACATATTAATTTAATGTTTAAGGAAAAAATAGACCTTTCCGCATTACTACCTACTTCTGTTGTAGAAAGTCTTCTCTCTTTGCAAAAAAAAGAAAGAAATCCAGATGCAAAAGTTTGTTCCAGTCAACAAAGCCAAGATGTCAGCTGTACATATGACCACCTCAGTCATATCTCTCTGTTTCATACAGTTTTCCCATCCTGTTCTGACATAGGGAACTTAGGTATTTTCCACTTTTTCTTTTTTGGCCCATCCCCATTACACTTATTTCTCCACCTTCTTAGCCTCTTTTTAATGGTGGCACACTACCAACTCTATTAAAAAAATGTCAAAAGAACATTTAAATTGTACCCCAGGTAGACTGATATGTCCAAAATCATATACAACATTTAAATCGAGAGAGCAGAATACCCTCATACCCTAGGAAAACAGGTTAAAGTTTCCTGGTTTTGCTCATCTAACATCTACTATATTCCAGATTCCAAAACTCAGACTTCATTTTTCAAGACTACAAACCCGAGATGCCTGCAGAACATCAAACAGTCCCAATCGCAGTTTCCATTTTATACAGTTCATAACTAATGACCTCATTCACAGGTGTTTTCCTCCTCTCTTTTTTTTTTTTTTTTTTTTTGGTTTTGTTTTGGTTTTTGGTTGTTTTTTGCCAGTTATTTCATTATCTTCTTGCTTTCATTGTAATGGTGGCACATGTACAGCTATTTTTTATTTATTTTTTTTATTCACATTATAAGATTATACTTCAAATGTTCCCAATACTATTAGAAAATAGAAGTAAAAGAAGGATATACAGATGCATTATATCCCCATACAGTGGATAGACTGGTACATGTTCATTGATCAACCAAACAATGATCTTGCACAGACTCACAGTTTCTTAATTCTGTTCATATTGCTCTCAAATCATACCACAAAAATATTGTATATTTCTAATATATACTATGTAATATATACTTCCATCTCAGCTGTCTAGACATTCCTGATGCTCTTTTTACACTTTTATAACATTTGAACTGCTATTCTGGAATCCACTGCCGCTTCATATATAAAGTTATTAATCAACATTTATCTTTCTAAATATTTAATTATTTGAATGACTTCAACTTATGTCAAAAATTTATATTCCTTTTCATTTTCAAAGACTAGAAAATAATGATGAATATTGTGTGTACCTCTCACTGAGAGAAAAGTACAACTTATCAGTATGTTTTGGGAATCTTTCCTGTTTTCCAGCTCAGACCAACTTCAACCTTGAAGAAGCTGTAAATCATGTGTATCTGTGTTTGTGCGCTAGTGTTCTGTGTGTAGGTCCTGTATTGTTATCAGTGGACAGATGGCATTTGGCTGGAGACCTGAAGACACCATGTCATGACCCCAAAAGGACATCCAGTACCTAAATCCAGGGTCCCCTCATCAGAATCCTCAAGAATAGAGATATGTTTCTAACTATCTGTCCATGTGTGGAAGATTCCTCATTTTGTCTATATATCTTTGCCATTTAGAATCATTCAACCTGAAGTAATGATGCAGTTAGTGGACTCTTTTAGAGTATAATTGTTGTGGAAATGTGAATGTATGCAGAGCGGCCTACGATCTCTGTATAAGACTTGAAGCTGGCTTCAGAATTATATAATAATAATATAAATTTATTATAATATGTATGTATTATTTCAACATAGCTCAAACAACAACTGTAGGCTGTAAGAATGTGTCTTTTACAACAAGCACTCTTGAAATAAGTTGTGAACAGTGTTGGGGAAAGTTACTTTTAAAAGTAATGAATTACAATATTGTGTTACTTAAATACAATGATTTAATGTATATGAACCATATCTACAATTATTACATGAAATATGCAAAATCAGCCTCAGATTATCCTCATACACTTGAACACACAGATTTATTAAACAGTTCAGGTGGTTTATTCAGAAACTTGGTTTTGTAAGGTGACTCCATCTTGTTCCGCTTCAGGTTTGGAGGATCGATACTTTGCCCAGGGGTGTGGAGTTTCCTGGCCAGGCATGAACTCCAGCCATTCTCTGTAAAAACCACGGAAGCCATCGATCTTGTCCAGGTATATGTTCCGTGATTTTAACTGAAGAAAGAAAGATACAAGGCATAATTAATCCACGGTAGTCCATGAGAGAATCTTGCTCAAAGGTCAATAATATGCTGAAAAACAATGTATTCAATTTTACTGAACCCCTTTCACTGAAACTTGAATTATGTTATTAAATTATAATTTAATTAAATTAAATTACATTTAGAATAATACCATGTAATCATACTTACCTTATTGCTATTTTGTTATTACTATTACTTTATAACTGACCATGTTTATATTCACTGCAAGTTGTATTCTGTATATAACATGTGACATGCAAATCTTGAATCTTGTTTGATATGAGATTGCCTTATTCAGTTTCTAACCTTGTCGTAAGAAGGAGGATACTGAGCTGCAAACTCCAGCTGTCTGATGATGACGTCATTGGGTGGCACCTGCAGTTTGTGCATGTGTCGAAGAAGTTCGTGTAGATAAGCATAGTCCAAACGCTTAAATGCCTGGCTGATCAGGGCACTGTACACATGAGCGTTCGGCACTAGTCCACAAGACTGAAAAAAAAAAAATAAGAGTGAATCAAAGTAAAATAAAAAATTATCTCAAAGAAAGCTGGAAAGAGTTGATAATCTTAATAATAAGAGGAGTCCTTAGGCATATTAATAGTGAAAATTAATAATAAATGGATGAAATTGGTTTTCATACCTCCATATCAGTAAAGAGTTGCATTGCATCTTTCTGTCTGCGGCAAGCCAGAGCAATACTACAGAACGTCTGGGTATTCGCAGCCAGTCCTCTGTCGACCATAAGGGCTTTTACAGCCTAAAGAGAGAGAAAGCAGTTACTATTTATTTACATTTATACAATTTTAATTATATAATAATAATAGTAATAGCAAATAATTATTGCTATTGTGTGTAGGTATGTATTATAAAAGGTGCCCTAGAATAAAAAATTGAATTTATCTTGGCATAGTTGAATAACAAGAGTTCAGTACATGGAAAAGACATACAGTGAGTCTCAAACTCCATTGTTTCCTCCTTATATAAATCTCATTTGTTTAAAAGACCTCCGAAGAACAGGCGAATCTCAACATAACACCGTCATTAATATGTACGCCCCCAATATTTGCATATGCCAGCCCATGTTCAAGCCATTAGACAAGGGCAGCCAGTATTAATGTCTGGATCTGTGCACAGCTGAATCATCAGACACCTTAGACTTATATTACATCTTTTACAAAGACGTTCTACGGCACCTTTAATACTATTTTTACTATCATTATTTTGCTATGCAAAGAAAACAAAATGCTGACAAATGACGATGCCATTTTCGCCATGGCTCAAACAACAACTGTAGACTGAATGATGAATGATGTCTCTTTTATAACAAGCACTCTTGAAATAAGTTGTGAACAGTGTTGGGGAAAGTTACTTTTAAAAGTAATGCATTATAATATTGTGTTACTCCCTAAAAAAGTATCTAATTGCATTAGCGTTACTTAGTTACTTTTTTGTGGAAAGTAATGTGTTACTTTACTAACGTATTACTTTTTTCTCATCTGGGCTGAGCTGTTGTTTGTTTGTTTCTATAACAACAAAAAGTTCTATTTTGGGCAAATGTTAAGGCCCTTTCACACCAAAAGTGAAACTAAATGAGCCTCAGGCTTAAGCAAACGCAAATTCACGCCTGTACAGTAGAGGGCGCAGTTAAAAAAAAACAAGCCTTTCAGCTGTGCTGCGATTCTGGAATACAGGATGCAGGGGAAGAAGTAAATGAGTAAATGCATGTTCACATGTAGTCTAGAACTAGTCTAGAATAACCATCATGGTTATTCAGGAGAGATGTCAGTCAGTCAATAAATGGGAAAACAAAGTAACTTGCGTTACTTGTTTGAAAAAGTAACTCAGATATTTTGTTGTAAATTTAAAAGCAATGCGTAACTTTACTAGTTACCTGAAAAAGGTAATCTGATTATTACGTAACTCGCGTCACTTGTAATGCATTACCCTAACACTGGTTGTGAATATAGGTCTATCACCTTGAAAATCAGTTTTGATGTGGGATTGTAGCCTGTTTTAAAAACATTTTCAATGAAGAGTAGCTAATTTTTATAATCCATCGACTACCGTCAAAAGGCATCAGCGATATCTCTGACTATTGCCGATCCGCATTTAACAGATGCTTTTATCCAAAGTGAATTCATGCATTCCCCAGGAATCGAACCCAAGACCTTTGCATTGCTAACGCCATGCTCTACTATTTAAGCTTCGGGAATATATTATTTTATAAAAGCAACATTACTGGAACATTATGAACAGATGATTAAATGTGTTTCTAACCTTAGCCCCATACAAGTCTCCAGCTTTGGCCACCCTTCTGATCATAGTGTTAAAGAATGTCACATCCAGTTTGACACCACTCTCTTTGGCCACATTAATCAAACTCTGCATCGATTGGCTGCCAGCTTCCATGACATCAGCCAATAGTGTGATGGTTTTGACGTTTGGCTCCAGTCCATCTTTGGACATTTTCTCCAAAAAACCATCAAGGTTTCCAATCAGAGCAAGTCTATCCGAAGCACTGTTCACAGGCCCCAAGGCAACCACACCTGAGTGGCAAGTGCTGGGGTCCAGAAGGTTTGGGAGGTGGGGACTTTGTGTTGATAACTGTGATTGACAGGTCAGAGAGCCACTTGATAATACAGGCAGCATGTGAGTCTCATCTTGAGATGTGTCTATTCTGCATGGATCTTTTTCCTTTAGAAGGGTGAAATCATTCTCTTTGGCTTGTCCATGGCTCTGCGTGTCTACAAACAGCTCGTTCTCAAATGCATCCATATCTAAAGGCTGACACGACGTCTCCACTTTGACTTTTGTCCGACGGCTTTTCTTTCCACTTGTGAGTTTTGGGGTCACTTCTTCCGGTATCTTCAGCAGCAACGCAGAAGCCAGACTAGGATCACCTATTCCACAATCTCGTGCTACGCGCAGGAGTATGTTGTAATTTTGAGTGTCTGGTTTTATTCCAATCCTAAGCATCTGGTGCCACACCTACAAAACAAATAACAATACAATAATACGTAAAAAATTAACTGACCAAAGTTGCATATTATTAGCGCTTCTCAGATTTGACTATTTCGTAAACATGTGGATAAGCTACAACAGATAAAACATGTCAGCAGTGTGGACACTTCACCATGACCAAACATGATGTAAGAGCATTTTCACACGTGGCTCGTTTGGAGCGTTTGTTTAGTTTTTTCTCTTAGTTCAGTTCGTTTAGGCATACAGTATGTGAACACAGCAATCGCGCTCGGATCCGCACCAAAATAATTGGTCCGAGATCAGCTGAACAAGGTGGTCTCGGCCCGACTGCAAACAAACTCTGGAGCGGTTCACTTGTGGTGAGAAAGTAATCTGACCCAACGGACCAACAAACTAGGCTGTATCACAATCTATGATGGGTATTTACGTACGTTGCATGAAAAGCAGCAGTGTTTGTTTTGCCTCTTAAAATGAATCGTGGGTTAACTTGGAGCAAAGAAAGTGAAATGCCTTATTGAAATTTGGTCGGACGAACATATTTCAGAACTGTCCAAAACATAAAAATATAGATGAAGTCTCGAGTCTTGCTAAAAATGATAAAGTAATGTAATGACAGCTACAAAGAAAGCCACAAGTTGTCTATCTATCCTGACTGATGACAGCTATCGGCCGAATCCTGGAACATAAACAGTTGTGCGCTGACCAATGAGAGGAGAGTTTACTCGCACTTGACCTGTATTAACTAATTTTGGTCCATTTAGAAATGTTGCCTTGTGAAAGCGAACTGAACCAAGAAGAAATTGCAACATTGTAACCATTTTAATCCTTGTTTCAGAAGAAAGTAAATGATCTACAGGTGTGAAAATGCCATAAGGCCCTGTTTACTCCTGGTATTAAAGGATTAGTCCACTTTTAAATAAACTTTTCCTGATAATTTACTCACCCCCATGTCATCCAAGATGTCCATGTCTTTCTTTCTTCAGTCGAAAAGAAATTAAAGTTTTTGATGAAAATATTCCAGGATTTTTCTGGAAGGTCAAAATTAGTTTCACTGCAGCTTCAAATTGTTCAACATGATCCCAGACGAGAAATAAGAGTCTTATCTAGTGAAACCATTGCTCATTTTCTTAAAAAAATTGAAAATTATATAAGTTTTAACCATAAATGCTCATCTTGAACTAGCTCTCTTGTTCTTCCAGCAGTGTAGACGCTGCTAAGTGTATTACTGCCCTCCACAGGCCAAAGTTTGAACTAATTGTTAAATACTATTGAACTAGCATATTGCATATAAAAATTAGTTCAAAACTTTGACCTGTGGAGGGCAGTAAAACACTTAGCAGCGTCTACACTGCTGGAATTCTAATAGAGAAGAAGAAGAGAGCTAGTTCAAGATGAGCATTTATGGTTAAAACGTATATAATTTTACATTTTTTCAGAAAATGAGAGATGGTTTCTCTAGATAAGACTCTTATTTCTCATCTGGGATCGTGTTGAACAATTTGAAGCTGCAGTGAAACTAATTTTGACCTTCAACTGTTTGGAGTCCACTGAAGTCTACTATATGGAGAAAAATCCTGGAATGTTTTCATCAAAAACTTTAATTTCTTTTTGACTGAAGAAAGAAAGACATGAACATCTTGGATGACATGGGGGTGAGTAAATTATCAGGAAAAGTTTATTTAAAAGTGGACTAATCCTTTAAGATGATTTTGGTCAATCGGATCACAAGTAGATGAGGGAGACACATGTCCGTTTACACCTGGTGTTTTAATCCGTCTCTTTTGCCTGCTTTCGACCACATCTGTCCTTATTTCTTTGAGGGAAGGGTCTATGGGTGGGTAAATGTATGTTTTTTTTTTCAGATTTTTCAATCTAATGGACGAAATAAGCTTGCACAGTTTACACAGTATGATGAAGGAGCATCAGCCTTTGTTTCTGCTCCGACAGAAGCAAGATCAACTAAATTCTGTGAGTGCGTGTTAGATATCAGGAATGGTGAGAGAACATTGTGCTTGGTACATTTTTCGTCTTCAAACCAAACTTGTGTCTTCTGCCGACAAAGTTTAAATCCCGTCTGGCTAGCGTGCTTCTCATAATGTTTATGCATTAGGTCAGTCGGCAGAGAGCAGGCAGTCTTTTGTGGCTGTTCGACCACATGAGTGCTTACACTACGAAAGCAATCCGGTTGAATCTGTCCAGCTGAAATATTGATAGGCAGCTTGTTACCTTCTGAAGAACTTTACTATGACTGGTTTATTTTATCAACGTTTTTAACAGAGTAAAGAGTTCAATTAACCAAACATAATTACCAAAACTTCAGTTTTTGGCTAAATGAAAATGTTCATTTCGTGTTTTCTGTGTTTCTTTAGAAAACTATTTCGGTGCGCCAATGCTAATGTGCGTTTCTAGTCCGTAGGTGTGTGCAAGTACCTGTAAAGCCAGCCTGAACCCATGCTGCTTGTCGTTCACACAGCTAATCAGCAGATAGTGAAATGTCTCCTGTGTGATGGGGTGTCCATTTTGAAGCATCTCCTATACATGCATTTACACACAAACCAAATGATATTACTGTGGTGTCAGTGCAAAAAGATTTAAAATGCAAAACTAAAATGTGTTGTGACATTAGTTAGTACCCGCAGAATTTGAAAGCACGACTTCAGATCTCCAGAAAGAGCGACTGCTTTGAGCAAAGCATGCCATGTTATGGCACTGAGAGGGATGTTCTTCCTGAGAAGCTCTTGCTTGAGCTTCATTGCCTGGTCCAGCCCTGACTGTTTCCACGGTGATTCTGCACAAGCGTTGAACAGCGCGGTGTATGTAGCATCTGATGGCTCTATCCCTCGCTTCTTCATCTGAGTGGTAACATAACATAACATAAAAACAGCATTTAAGTGTGTCGTTTATACATCATTATTAGTAGCATTTAATACAAATAATGACATCAAAGAGCATCATAATGTGAAGTGTGCATTGCCAGCTTACTTTATTGTACATCTGGAAGGCTTTCTTTAGGTAGCCCACGCGTCCACATCCGCCAATGAGAACGGTGTAATTGTACTCCTCGGGCCGTAACCTCTCACCTTTGAGCATATCAGCCTCAAACAGATCTAGTGCTTCAGCCAGCTAGACAAAAAAAGAATAAAGTGTGCATTGGTTTATATGACACACAGAGAGAGACACTTTGAAATATACTTGTATTTATGTGACACACAAAAAACATTGTAAAAACTAATATAACAATAATAAAATAATATACTTTTAAGGAACATACTTAAAGGAATAGTTCACCCAAAAATAAAAATTCTGTCATTATTTACTCACCCTCAATTTGTTCCAAACCTGTATGAATTTCTTTCTTCTGCTGAACACAAAAGAAGATATTTTGAAGAATATGGGTAACAGCTGATGGACCCCATTGACTTCCATAGTATGGAAATAAATACAATGGAAGCCATTGGGGTCCATCAACTGTTTGATTACTGACATTTTTCACTCAATCTTCATTTTTGTTCAGCAGAAGAAAGAAATTCATACAGGATTGGAACAACTTAAGAGTAAATGATGACAGAATTTCATTTTTGGGTGAACTATCCCTTGAATTATGCTTTTGGACACTTAATTGCACGTTAAATGCAATTAGATGAAAATGTGTTATGGCTAAAATTTATATTAAATGCAGTTTGATGAACTTAAGAGTATTTTGACCTACTTATGTAGGACTTAGGTACATCTTTATATGTAATTTCATAATTACGTCTATTGTCTTTGAAATATGGTTAAAGCTTACTGCCGAATATACTGGAGAATGCATTTATGGTCAACTAAAATATACTTTAATGTAATTTCTATTGAAACTTGTATGTCTTGTATTAAAATGTATTTGCAATTACACATTTATAATGATGCAGTTGCAATTTAGTACAATATGTTAACTTTAAAATGTAATAAAATATCACATTACAGTTAAAATTATAAATACTATATGTTCTTTTAATATGTTAGGCAAAACCTCAAAAATAAGTATACTTCTTTAAAGCATGACATTATTAAAACATGATTTAAAATACACTTTACTGTAAAGCCTTGGCAAAGTGCACTTTTTAAAACAGTAATGAAAGTGTATCTTTAAGTACACTTAAAGTGATTTTGGACAACTTACTTTGTCCTCTCTGATGAGCCTTTTACACTGGAGGAAATACCAGTATGTTGTATTTTTCCGGCCCGTTTTGGACCTGAACTTTTCCACCCGCGGCGCGGCCTCCTCATCTGCATCCCTGTATTTCGTATCCAGCAGCTCTGGGGATGTTTTGCGAAAGGTTCGTCTGGAGGAGAAATTTCTAGAATAATCACCAAACACATCGCTGGCATCTTCCTCATTCACATGATCAGATGCGTCTGAACTAGTATTGTTGCTGTCAGTCCATCTCGGAGGTGTTAAAGTCACCGATTCACTAAAACATCTCAAGGGTCCCTGATGCACTCGCTCAGAAGGACGGACGGCTGATCTATCATTTGGGGATGCTGACGCGCACTTTATAACATTAACACTGGTGTTCCGTGTGAAAACACCTCTCAGAAGTGCAGAACGCAACATTCCCGCCATCAACCTTGAATCTTGAAAACCTAGTTACTACATTTATCACCCTTTCAAAACTGTGATAGAAACCGCTGCTATATTCCACACATGATGTTTCTACTGTAAGTCGCCATGATG
Organism: Megalobrama amblycephala; assembly: GCF_018812025.1. Lineage (NCBI taxonomy): Eukaryota > Metazoa > Chordata > Actinopteri > Cypriniformes > Xenocyprididae > Megalobrama > Megalobrama amblycephala. Next base: position 46,035,318 of record NC_063050.1, read on the forward strand.
CCCATAACGGAAGTTTAACAAGACTATACTAATAGATAATATCATAATCGAGCTATTTATTTGCCACATTCCATGTAATATTCTGTTAAGTCTTTTATATTTTGATCTAAATGTACAATTTAACGAAATAACTCTGAATTTTATCCAACGAAATGAATAATGAAGATGAGTGAGATCGATTAGTAGGACTTATCGTGTTTTCTTCTTCACACTGCTGAAACTGCAGCAATGTCACCGCTTATCATGGAACTGCCATCTAGTGACTAGAATTGAAAATATGTATCGAAGTAACAAATTTCACTATGCAAGAAAAATCCCACTCTTTTTACATTCCAAAATTAATTTGTTTCTATAAGCATTGTTATTTGTGAGGCCTGCTTGCACAGTTTGAATAGAAATAATAAAATAATATAGGCAAATTTGAAGATTAAAAAATAATTCCCTCTCTTATTGCAAAATGCATTGCTCCTGTACTAAGGTTAAAGGGGTAGTTCACCCCAAATCAAACATAAACCTGTCATTATTTACTCACTCTCGTGTTGTTCTAAACCTGTAGTAGTTTCTTTCTTCTGTTAAACACAAAAGAAGATATTTTGAAGAATGTCCAGACAGTTGACGGTAGCCATTGACCTCCATAGTATTTTTTTTTTTCCTACTGTGGAAGTCAACGGCTACCGTCAACTGTCTCGTTTCTGACATTCTTCAAAATATCTTCTTATGTGTTCAACAGAAGAAAGAAACTCGAACAGATTTGGAACAACTTGAGGGTGAATGACAAAATTTCCATTTTTGGGGAAAGGGAACTATCCTTTTAAAAGTTTTTTATTTTATTTTTTTGGGGTAAGATATTACTGAAAGCATGGGCTGATTGCCATTAAATTAAAACCCATCTTGATAAGTGATGACTAGCACATTTAAGTATTTTAAATGAATCACATGTAAACTCAATGTTTTTACTGTTTTCTAGGGGTTTCTTAATTTTAGACTAGTTGTCATTACAAAACAACTGTCAGGTTAGTTAGTTAGTTAGCCTACTTGAAATTGCAAACATTTTTTTTTTTTAGTTCATATTAAATAATTGAATGCAATTCTCTTGTGGTTGTCAGTTTGTATAAGCACACATTATGTAATGTAATATTAATCATGAATTTAAAAAAATGCTTTTGAGCAGGTGTAGTGACATTTTTGAATTGGATCAAATTCAAAGAACTTTAACAGTCAAAATTAGATTTAGTGTGTGTGTGTGTGTGTGTGTGTGTGTGTGTGTGTGTGTGTGTGTGTGTGTGTGTGTGTGTGTGTGTTGCGTTCTCAAAAATGTGAAAAAATTGACGTCAATGTGATGGGTTTTTTTCGACATCAATTGGACATCAGAGTGTGGACGTCAAAAAATTTACGTCAATCTGATGTTTTTTTTTTCAACATCAATTAAACATCATTGTGTGGACGTCAAATTGACGTCAAAAAATGTATGTCAAAAAATTGTCGTCAATTTGATGTTTTATTTCCACATCAATTGGACATCAGTGTGTGGACATCAAATTGACATCAAAAAATGTATGTCAATTTGATGGGGTTTTTTTCGACATCAACTGGACATCAGTGTGAACATCAAATTGACGTCAAAAAATGTATGTCAAAAAATTGTCGTCAATTTGATGTTTTATTTCGACATCAATTGGACATCAGTGTGTGAACATCAAAAAATGTACATCAATCTGATGTTTTTTTTTTCGACATCAATTGGACATCAGTGTGTGAACGTCAAAAAAATGATGTCAATTTGATGTTTTATTTCCACATCAATTGTACATCAGTGTGTGTACCTTAAATTGACGTCAAAAAATGTATGTCGATTTGATGGGGTTTTTTTCGACATCAATTGGACATCATTGTGTGGACGTCAAATTGACGTCAAAAAATGTATGTCAAAAAATTTTCGTCAATTTGATGTTTTATTTCGACATCAATTGGACATCAGTGTGTGAACATCAAATTGACATCAAAAAATGTATGTCAAAAAATGTATGTAAATTTGATGTTTTATTTCGACATCAATTGGACATCAGTGTGAACATCAAATTGACGTCAAAAAATTTATGTCAAAAAATGTATGTCAAAAAATGTATGTCAAAAAATTGTCGTCAATTTGATGTTTTATTTCGACATCAATTGGACATCAGTGTGTGAACATCAAATTGACGTCAAAAAATGTATGTCAAAAAATGTATGTAAATTTGATGTTTTATTTCGACATCAATTGGACATCAGTGTGAACATCAAATTGACGTCAAAAAATGTATGTCAAAAAATGTATGTCAAAAAATGTATGTCAAAAAATTGTCGTCAATTTGATGTTTTATTTCGACATCAGTGTGTGAACATCAAATTGACGTCAAAAAATGTATGTCAAAAAATGTATGTAAATTTGATGTTTTATTTCGACATCAATTGGACATCAGTGTGTGGAGGTCAAAAAATGTACATCAATCTGATTTTTTTTTTTCGACATCAATTGGACATCAGTGTGTGAACGTCAAAAAAATGATGTCAATTTGATGTTTTATTTCCACATCAATTGTACATCAGTGTGTGTACCTTAAATTGACGTCAAAAAATGTATGTCAATTTGATGGGTTTTTTTTCGCCATCAATTGGACATCATTGTGTGGACGTCAAATTGACGTCAAAAAATGTATGTCAAAAAATTGTCGTCAATTTGATGTTTTATTTCGACATCAATTGGACATCAGTGTGTGAACATCAAATTGACATAAAAAAATGTATGTCAAAAATGTATGTAAATTTGATGTTTTATTTCGACATCAATTGGACATCAGTGTGAACATCAAATTGACGTCAAAAAATGTTTGTCAAAAAATTGTCGTCAATTTGATGTTTTATTTCGACATCAATTGGACATCAGTGTGTGAACATCAAAAAATGATGTCAATTTGATGTTTTATTTCCACATCAATTGTACATCAGTGTGTGAACATCAAATTGACGTCAAAAAATGTATGTCAATTTGATGGGTTTTTTTTCGACATCAATTGGACATCAGTGTGTGAACGTCAAAAAAATGATGTCAATTTGATGTTTTATTTCGACATCAATTGGACATCAGTGTGAACATCAAATTGACGTCAAAAAATGTATGTCAAAAAATTGTCGTCAATTTGATGTTTTATTTCGACATCAATTGGACATCAGTGTGTGAACGTCAAAAAAATGATGTCAATTTGATGTTTTATTTCGACATCAATTGGACATCAGTGTGTGAACATCAAAAAATGTACATCAATCTGATGGGGTTTTTTTCGACATCAATTGGACATCAGTGTGTGAACATCAAAAAATGTACATCAATCTGATGGGGTTTTTTTCGACATCAATTGGACATCAGTGTGTGAACATCAAAAAATGTACATCAATCTGATGGGTTTTTTTTCGACATCAATTGGACATCAGTGTGTGAACGTCAAAAAAATGATGTCAATTTGATGTTTTATTTCCACATCAATTGTACATCAGTGTGTGTACCTTAAATTGACGTCAAAAAATGTATGTCAATTTGATGGGGTTTTTTTCGACATCAATTGGACATCATTGTGTGGACGTCAAATTGACGTCAAAAAATGTATGTCAAAAAATTGTCGTCAATTTGATGTTTTATTTCGACATCAATTGGACATCAGTGTGTGAACATCAAATTGACATCAAAAAATGTGTGTCAAAAAATGTATGTAAATTTGATGTTTTATTTCGACATCAATTGGACATCAGTGTGAACATCAAATTGACATCAAAAAATGTATGTCAAAAAATGTATGTCAAAAAATGTATGTCAAAAAATTGTCGTCAATTTGATGTTTTATTTCGACATCAATTGGACATCAGTGTGTGAACATCAAATTGACGTCAAAAAATGTATGTCAAAAAATGTATGTAAATTTGATGTTTTATTTCGACATCAATTGGACATCAGTGTGAACATCAAATTGACGTCAAAAAATGTATGTCAAAAAATGTATGTCAAAAAATTGTCGTCAATTTGATGTTTTATTTCGACATCAGTGTGTGAACATCAAATTGACGTCAAAAAATGTATGTCAAAAAATGTATGTAAATTTGATGTTTTATTTCGACATCAATTGGACATCAGTGTGTGGAGGTCAAAAAATGTACATCAATCTGATTTTTTTTTTTTCGACATCAATTGGACATCAGTGTGTGAACGTCAAAAAAATGATGTCAATTTGATGTTTTATTTCCACATCAATTGTACATCAGTGTGTGTACCTTAAATTGACGTCAAAAAATGTATGTCAATTTGATGGGTTTTTTTTCGCCATCAATTGGACATCATTGTGTGGACGTCAAATTGACGTCAAAAAATTTATGTCAAAAAATTGTCGTCAATTTGATGTTTTATTTCGACATCAATTGGACATCAGTGTGTGAACATCAAATTGACATAAAAAAATGTATGTCAAAAAATGTATGTAAATTTGATGTTTTATTTCGACATCAATTGGACATCAGTGTGAACATCAAATTGACGTCAAAAAATGTTTGTCAAAAAATTGTCGTCAATTTGATGTTTTATTTCGACATCAATTGGACATCAGTGTGTGAACATCAAAAAATGTACATCAATCTGATGGGGTTTTTTTCGACATCAATTGTACATCAGTGTGTGAACATCAAATTGACGTCAAAAAATGTATGTCAATTTGATGGGTTTTTTTTCGACATCAATTGGACATCAGTGTGTGAACGTCAAAAAAATGATGTCAATTTGATGTTTTATTTCGACATCAATTGGACATCAGTGTGAACATCAAATTGACGTCAAAAAATGTATGTCAAAAAATTGTCGTCAATTTGATGTTTTATTTCGACATCAATTGGACATCAGTGTGTGAACATCAAAAAATGTACATCAATCTGATGGGTTTTTTTTCGACATCAATTGGACATCAGTGTGTGAACGTCAAAAAAATGATGTCAATTTGATGTTTTATTTCCACATCAATTGTACATCAGTGTGTGTACCTTAAATTGACGTCAAAAAATGTATGTCAATTTGATGGGGTTCCCATTCAGTCGGTCACGTTCGACGTACGTCGGACAGACCGACGAATAGGAATCTCGCTAGAGAGGCCAATCTACTTCGAGTGTAACTAAAACGAGCCAATGCACATTGGCATGCAATCATATGCATCAGCTGCTCGCCTCGCAGCGCGGGTATATAATGAGCAGCAGGTGCGTTGCATCTTCAGCTTTTCGCTTCGGAGCCGAACGGTGTTTGTTCCTGTTCTCTGCAAGCGAGTGTCTGCTAGAAGACGAGTCAAGCTTTTTGGTTGAACTTCTCTTTTTTTCCGAGTGCAGGCGAACAGCACAGCAGCGGGGTTGAAGTCCTCTCTTTTTCTGTTTTTGTTTCGTTTGCCGTTTTTGAGCAAATAGCTGTTTTGACAGCGTCGGAAGGCTGTTCTCACGGCCGGTACGGTGCGCTTTTGAGCGCTGAAAAGCCGTTTTTACGGCTGGTAAGAGTGAGCGCCTTCAAAGAGAGAGAGAGAGCACACGACAGGCTGCACACAATCCCTGTCTGTGTTGCGGCGGCCGTTCCCCTGCGTGCTTCAGCACTTTTAAAAGAGTAAAGTCCCTGAAAGAGCTTACACAAGTAGATTCGCGTCTTTTTAAAGATGACATCCTACTTGTGTTTCTGGATGCGGTCGTTCCTGTCCTCACTGACGGCCACGATCACTGTTTCACATGTCTGGGCGCGTGTTGAAATGATTTTCGTGGGTGTTTCATGTTTTCATATGAGAACATGATCACGTCGACACGCCGGTCGTGACTCTTCTTTCTCCGGGAAGCTTGAGTCCCCTCTGTTGTTGGCCAGCTGCCGCTTGTGTGTAAAAGCACAGCCGCGGGTCTGCCCGACACTCTGGGAAGACCGTGGAGATCAGCGAGAGCAAACCTCTCGCTCCTCTGCGTGTCGTGTGCCGTCGAGCTGCCGGGCTGCAGCGCGGGTTGTCACGGCAACCCAGCGCTCGCTCGGCGCTCTAGATGCGCGGTTCCCTTGCATAATCTCCATTGTAGCGCCCTCTCTGGTGCACCAGAAGAGGTCTACTTTGCTGATATGGCTTGGGTGACATGAGGTTGAGGGGTTCCTTCGGGGAACCAACCCCCTAGGGCCCCTCCCTCTCTAGCGCATTGCAAGCTGTGCAGTTTCTGGATTGGATTGCTGGTCCTACTCAGAGGGGAACCTAGCATTTCATTCAGAGCTCCAGCTGAGGGACAGACGTCGATTGCAGCATCGGAGAGAGTGCTGTTATGCTCTGGAAATGAGGGTGATGCTGCCCACTGTAATGGTGTGTGCCTATGCTGACTCAGATTCGGAGTTTACAGCCATGCTTTCCTGGGTCTTCCAGATGTGCATGGAAAACTTGGCAGTATGGGGGTATGTTGGTGCCATAAATATGGAATGCCAAAAGTGCCAAAATCTGCATAAGTTTTTCCTCTCTCACTACCCTCTTGGTTGGGGTGGCTGTACACAGACCACACCCACCCTGCATGTGAGGCCAAGGCACTCTTTTTGCATGAGGGTAGTTCTGTGCTGGGGTTGAGCTGCGCTTGTTGACTAACCGTGATCAAAGTCACGGCGCAGGCCCTCAGCCAGACGATGTCCACCTCAGTGGTCCAGAAGTGCCCCCTGGCTTACCTTGTGAGGTGCGAGAGGTTGTCAAGCTAAATGCTTTCTCAATGCTCCCATCTTACGAGGTGGCCTTTTCGGTGACACTGTCGAGGACTGAGCCCAGCGGTTCTCCTCAGTTAGTAGCGGATCGGGGAGCTTCCCATGACAAACCATTGAGTTCCTCTTGGGCCGCCCCTCGGTCTGCTCGTCGCCAAGGGTGTCGTCCCCTGCAAGAAACTCTGGCCCAGCAGGCTCTGCTGTGTCCATTGCGGGGAGATGACGCCTCCCGTCTCTGCAGCTGTTAAGTGGTTGGTGAGAATCACCCCTGAGACGGGCGACCCAGAAATGGGTGGGGCTGCTCTTCCACCCCTGGAGGAGGGCCGGGTGGTAAATCCTTTTATGGGGTTTGTTTCTGTTCCGCCACTGACCCAAGAGGCAGTGGTACCCAAAATTAAAAGAGCAGTTCCTCCATTTCCAGGTCTGAAGAGGGTTTGGAGAGCAGTGGGAGGAGAAAAACCTCACCACTCTCATCCCCCTCTTCTGTCGCCAGCGGACAGCAGCGAGCAGCGGGCAGCCAAAGCCTCGACTGCTCCCTCTGTCCATCCGTGGAACCAGGTAAGTGTTGCCTAGCACACTGTGACGCCGCTTCGGGCCGCCTCACAAAGAGAGCCCCCCGAGCCGCGTCCCTGTGTTCCACCTCGCTGCCCCGCTGCGGGTACGCCGGTGGTCTCTTTGGTCCCGCTTGTACGGTCTCTGCGAGCCCGGTTAGCGCTCCCCAGTCCGTCTCGCTGGCTCATTGGGACCATCAGGCTCGGCTATGCGATTCAGTTCGCCCGGCCCCCCCCAAGTTCAGGGACGTCCTCTTCACTACAGTGAAAGATGTCGTTGCCCCTGTCTTGCGTGCGGAGATCGCAGTCCTACTGGCGGAGGACGCGATGGAGCCGGCCCCTCCAGCCGATATGAGGTCAGGGTTCTACAGTCCCTACTTCATTGTACCCAAAAAGAGCAGTGGGTTATGACCGATCTTGGACCTGCGAGTTTTGAATCGGAGCCTGTACAAGCTACCGTTCAAAATGCTGACGCAGAAGCGCATTTTTGAGTGCATCCGTCCCCGAGATTGGTTTGCAGCGATCGACCTGAAGGACGCGTACTTCCATGTCTCGTTTCTTCCGCAACACAGGCCATTCCTGCGCTTTGCGTTCGAAGGTCGAGCATATTAGTACAGAGTCCTACCCTTCGGGCTGGCCCTGTCTCCCCGCGTCTTTACGAAAGTCGTAGGGGGAGCCCTTGTTCCCATGAGAGAACAGGGTGTTCGCATTCTCAACTACCTCGACTGGCTCATTCTAGCACAGTCCCGGGGTTAGTTGTGCGAACACAAGGATTTGGTGCTCAGACACCTCAGCCAGTTGGGTCTTCAGGTCAACTGGGAAAAGAGCAAACTCTCCCCTGTGCAGAGGATCTCTTTTCTCGGTATGGAGCTGGATTCGGTCGAACAGATAGCACGCCTCACAGAGGAACGTGCTCAGTCGGTGTTGAACTGCCTGAATACGTTCAATGGCAGGACAGCGGTCCCACTGAAATTCTTTCAGAGGCTCCTGGGGCATATGGCGGCCGCGGCGGCAGTAACCCCGCTTGGTCTGCTTCATATGAGACTGCTTCAACACTGGCTTCACGGCCGAGTCCCGAGATGGGCGTGGCAACGCGGCACGTTCCGGGTGCTAATCACTCAGGAGTGCCGCCAAGCCTTCAGTCCGTGGTCGGACCCTTTGTTCTCCGGGCAGGAGTGCCCCTAGAACAAGTGTCCCGGCATGCTGTGGTATTCACAGATGCTCCTGCCACCGGCTGGGGTGCCACGTACAACGGGCATGCAGTGTCAGGGGTTTGGACGGGACCCCATCTGCATTGGCACATCAATTGCCTCGAGTTGCTAGCAGTACGTCTTGCTCTGAGCCGCCTCAAAGGGGCCGCTACGGGGCAAGCATGTACTGGTCCGTACGGACAACACTGCGACCGTTGCGTACATCAACCATCAAGGTGGTCTACGCTCCCGTCGCATGTCGCAACTCGCCCCCCATCTCCTCCTCTGGAGTCAGAAGCGTCTGAGGTCGCTTCATGCCATTCTTGTCCCTGGTGTGCTCAGCCATGTGGCCGACGAGCTATCACGAGCTGAGCTGCCAGGAGAGTGGCGACTCCACCCCCAGGTGGTCCAGCTGATCTGGAGAGAGTTTGGAGAGGCTCAGGTAGACCTGTTTGCCTCACCGGAAACCTCCCACTGCCAGTTTTACCCCCTGTCCGAGGGAACACTCGGGACAGACGCACTGGCACTCAGCTGGCCCCGGGGCCTTCGCAAATATGCGTTTCCCCCAGTGAGCCTACTTGCACAGACCCTGTGCAAAGTCAGGGAGGACGAGGAGCAGGTCCTCTTAGTTGCGCCCTATTGGCCCGACCAGACCTGGTTCCCAGAACTTTCACTCCTTGCGACAGCCCTCCCTGGCCCATTCCTCTGAGGAAGGACCTTCTCAGAGACGGGGCACTCTTTGGCACCCGCATCCAGACCTCTGGAAACTCCATGTCTGGTCCCTGGACGGGACGCGGAGGTTCTAGGTGACTTACCCCCTGAGGTACTTAACACCATCACTTCGGCACTTGCACTGTCTACGAGACGTGCTTACGCCTCGAAGTGGAACCTGTTCGTCGAGTGGTGCTCTTCTCGCCGAGAAGACCCCCGAGGATGCTCGATCGGAGTCGTGCTTTCCTTCTTGCAGCAAGGGTTGGAGCGTAGGCTGTCCCCCTCCACCCTCAAAGTCCATACTGCTGCTATCTCCGCTTACCACGACCACATAGATGGCAAATCTGTTGGTCAGCACGACCTGGTCGTCAGGTTCCTTAGGGGGGCGAGACGGTTAAATCCTCCTCGTCCCCCCTCCATACCCTCTTGGGACCTCACTCTGGTGCTAAGAGCACTTCAGATTGCTCCCTTTGAGCCTTTGCAATCGGCAGACTTAAAGATTCTGTCTATGAAGACTTTGCTGCTGGTTGCATTGGCCTCCATCAAGAGGGTAGGGGACCTGCTGTCATTTTCGGTCGACGTATCGTGCCTGGAGTTCGGGCCGGGTGATAGCCACGTGGTACTAAGACCCCGGCCTGGCTATGTGCCCAAGGTTCCTACCATTCCCTTCAGGGACCAGGTGGTGAGCCTGCAAGCGCTGCCCTCGGAGGAGGCAGACCCAGCCCTGGCTTTGCTCTGTCCAGTTCGCGCTTTGCGACAGTACATAGACAGAACCAAAGCCTCAGGACCTCAGACCAGCTCTTTGTCTGTTATGGAGGCCAGCAGAAGGGAAAGGCTGTCTCCAAGCAGAGGATGGCCCACTGGATAGTGGATGCCATCGCCCTGGCTTACCAAGCTCAGGGCGTGCCCTGCCCGCTCAGGTTGCATGCTCACTCCACGAGAGGTGTCGCATCCTCCTGGGCGCTGGCTCGTGGCGCCTCACTGACAGACATTTGTAGAGCTGCGGGCTGGGCGACACCTACACGTTCGCTAGATACTATAGCCTTCGTGTCCAGCCGGTCTCCTCCCGTGTTCTCGCCACAGGTCAGAGGCACGGAGAGGCCCCGGCTTAGTGTCGGCTTGCTGCGCTACATGCGCTTCTTTTCTCCAGAGAGTCCCTACAAGGCAGACCCTGTCGAGTCCTCCGATATCCCTTCGGCAGCCGACGTGGCGGAGCGTCTGGCGCCAGGCCTATACTCCGTTGTATCCTTGAGAACCGGGTTTAGGCTGGGTTCCATATGTGTGACCCTACGGGGATCCCATATGGTTGGTTCCACGGTTGCTCCTAAACGAAGCCCGTGTCTTTCCCTCTGGGAGAACCTACCCTTCATCGGTTTGGAGTCACCCCAGCTCTTCCATATGTAGCACAGCCCTACAGGGTTAGTCCATATGTACTTCTCCACATAACTCCTTCGGGGAAGGATGTGGCTTCCGCAGCGTTCCTTTCCCAGCGAAAGGGTACGCTTTCCCAGCGTTATCCAAAAGTCTCACTGAATGGGTTTTGGGGAACAGCAGTGATCGACTCTCTCTGTGTTAGCCCTGTCCCACCATCCTCAGGCAAGGGGGTTCAGGTGGCTTACTACAGAGCGCTGGAAGGGGGCAGCTCCTGTGGCGCTTTGGTAGGGATTCCTATTCGTCGGTCTGTCCGACGTACGTCGAACGTGACCGACTGAATGGGAACGTCTCGGTTACAAAGGTAACCCTCGTTCCCTGAAGGAGGGAACGGAGACGTACGTCCCGTCGCCACAGTCGCTGTACCCCGCTGATGCTGCTGCCTATCCGGTTCGGCTCCTCAGCGAAAACCTGAAGATGCAACGCACCTGCTGCTCATTATATACCCGCGCTGCGAGGCGAGCAGCTGATGCATATGATTGCATGCCAATGTGCATTGGCTCGTTTTAGTTACACTCGAAGTAGATTGGCCTCTCTAGCGAGATTCCTATTCGTCGGTCTGTCCGACGTACGTCTCCGTTCCCTCCTTCAGGGAACGAGGGTTACCTTTGTAACCGAGACGTTTTTTTCGACATCAATTGGACATCATTGTGTGGACGTCAAATTGACGTCAAAAAATGTATGTCAAAAAATTGTCGTCAATTTGATGTTTTATTTCGACATCAATTGGACATCAGTGTGTGAACATCAAATTGACATCAAAAAATGTATGTCAAAAAATGTATGTAAATTTGATGTTTTATTTCGACATCAATTGGACATCAGTGTGTGGACATCAAATTGACATCAAAAAATGTATGTCAATTTGATGGGGTTTTTTTCGACATCAACTGGACATCAGTGTGAACATCAAATTGACGTCAAAAAATGTATGTCAAAAAATTGTCGTCAATTTGATGTTTTATTTCGACATCAATTGGACATCAGTGTGTGAACATCAAAAAATGTACATCAATCTGATGTTTTTTTTTTCGACATCAATTGGACATCAGTGTGTGAACGTCAAAAAAATGATGTCAATTTGATGTTTTATTTCCACATCAATTGTACATCAGTGTGTGTACCTTAAATTGACGTCAAAAAATGTATGTCGATTTGATGGGGTTTTTTTCGACATCAATTGGACATCATTGTGTGGACGTCAAATTGACGTCAAAAAATGTATGTCAAAAAATTTTCGTCAATTTGATGTTTTATTTCGACATCAATTGGACATCAGTGTGTGAACATCAAATTGACATCAAAAAATGTATGTCAAAAAATGTATGTAAATTTGATGTTTTATTTCAACATCAATTGGACATCAGTGTGAACATCAAATTGACATCAAAAAATGTATGTCAAAAAATGTATGTAAATTTGATGTTTTATTTCAACATCAATTGGACATCAGTGTGTGAACATCAAATTGACATCAAAAAATTTATGTCAAAAAATGTATGTAAATTTGATGTTTTATTTCGACATCAATTGGACATCAGTGTGAACATCAAATTGACGTCAAAAAATGTATGTCAAAAAATTGTCGTCAATTTGATGTTTTATTTCCACATCAATTGGACATCAGTGTGTGGACATCAAATTGACATCAAAAAATGTATGTCAATTTGATGGGGTTTTTTTCGACATCAACTGGACATCAGTGTGAACATCAAATTGACGTCAAAAAATGTATGTCAAAAAATTGTCGTCAATTTGATGTTTTATTTCGACATCAATTGGACATCAGTGTGTGAACATCAAAAAATGTACATCAATCTGATGTTTTTTTTTTCGACATCAATTGGACATCAGTGTGTGAACGTCAAAAAAATGATGTCAATTTGATGTTTTATTTCCACATCAATTGTACATCAGTGTGTGTACCTTAAATTGACGTCAAAAAATGTATGTCGATTTGATGGGGTTTTTTTCGACATCAATTGGACATCATTGTGTGGACGTCAAATTGACGTCAAAAAATGTATGTCAAAAAATTTTCGTCAATTTGATGTTTTATTTCGACATCAATTGGACATCAGTGTGTGAACATCAAATTGACATCAAAAAATGTATGTCAAAAAATGTATGTAAATTTGATGTTTTATTTCAACATCAATTGGACATCAGTGTGAACATCAAATTGACGTCAAATTTATGTCAAAAAATGTATGTCAAAAAATGTATGTCAAAAAATTGTCGTCAATTTGATGTTTTATTTCGACATCAATTGGACATCAGTGTGTGAACATCAAATTGACGTCAAAAAATGTGTCAAAAAATGTATGTAAATTTGATGTTTTATTTCGACATCAATTGGACATCAGTGTGAACATCAAATTGACGTCAAAAAATGTATGTCAAAAAATGTATGTCAAAAAATGTATGTCAAAAAATGTATGTAAATTTGATGTTTTATTTCAACATCAATTGGACATCAGTGTGAACATCAAATTGACGTCAAATTTATGTCAAAAAATGTATGTCAAAAAATGTATGTAAATTTGATGTTTTATTTCGACATCAATTGGACATCAGTGTGAACATCAAATTGACGTCAAAAAATGTATGTCAAAAAATGTATGTCAAAAAATGTATGTCAAAAAATGTATGTAAATTTGATGTTTTATTTCAACATCAATTGGACATCAGTGTGAACATCAAATTGACGTCAAATTTATGTCAAAAAATGTATGTCAAAAAATGTATGTAAATTTGATGTTTTATTTCGACATCAATTGGACATCAGTGTGAACATCAAATTGACGTCAAAAAATGTATGTCAAAAAATGTATGTCAAAAAATGTATGTCAAAAAATGTATGTCAAAAAATTGTCGTCAATTTGATGTTTTATTTCGACATCAATTGGACATCAGTGTGTGAACATCAAATTGACGTCAAAAAATGTATGTCAAAAAATGTATGTAAATTTGATGTTTTATTTCGACATCAATTGGACATCAGTGTGAACATCAAATTGACGTCAAAAAATGTATGTCAAAAAATTGTCGTCAATTTGATGTTTTATTTCGACATCAATTGGACATCAGTGTGTGAACATCAAAAAATGTACATCAATCTGATGGGTTTTTTTTCGACATCAATTGGACATCAGTGTGTGAACGTCAAAAAAATGATGTCAATTTGATGTTTTATTTCGACATCAATTGGACATCAGTGTGTGAACATCAAATTGACGTCAAAAAATGTATGTCAAAAAATGTATGTAAATTTGATGTTTTATTTCGACATCAATTGGACATCAGTGTGAACATCAAATTGACGTCAAAAAATGTATGTCAAAAAATGTATGTCAAAAAATGTATGTCAAAAAATTGTCGTCAATTTGATGTTTTATTTCGACATCAGTGTGTGAACATCAAATTGACGTCAAAAAATGTATGTCAAAAAATGTATGTAAATTTGATGTTTTATTTCGACATCAATTGGACATCAGTGTGTGGAGGTCAAAAAATGTACATCAATCTGATTTTTTTTTTTCGACATCAATTGGACATCAGTGTGTGAACGTCAAAAAAATGTCAATTTGATGTTTTATTTCCACATCAATTGTACATCAGTGTGTGTACCTTAAATTGACGTCAAAAAATGTATGTCAATTTGATGGGTTTTTTTTCGCCATCAATTGGACATCATTGTGTGGACGTCAAATTGACGTCAAAAAATGTATGTCAAAAAATTGTCGTCAATTTGATGTTTTATTTCGACATCAATTGGACATCAGTGTGTGAACATCAAATTGACATCAAAAAATGTATGTCAAAAAATGTATGTAAATTTGATGTTTTATTTCGACATCAATTGGACATCAGTGTGAACATCAAATTGACGTCAAAAAATGTATGTCAAAAAATGTATGTCAAAAAATGTATGTCAAAAAATTGTCGTCAATTTGATGTTTTATTTCGACATCAATTGGACATCAGTGTGTGAACATCAAATTGACATCAAAAAATGTATGTCAAAAAATGTATGTAAATTTGATGTTTTATTTCGACATCAATTGGACATCAGTGTGAACATCAAATTGACGTCAAAAAATGTATGTCAAAAAATGTATGTCAAAAAATTGTCGTCAATTTGATGTTTTATTTCGACATCAATTGGACATCAGTGTGAACATCAAATTGACGTCAAAAATGTATGTCAAAAAATGTATGTCAAAAAATTGTCGTCAATTTGATGTTTTATTTCGACATCAATTGGACATCAGTGTGAACATCAAATTGAGGTCAAAAAATGTATGTCAAAAAATGTATGTAAATTTGATGTTTTATTTCGACATCAATTGGACATCAGTGTGAACATCAAATTGACGTCAAAAAATGTATGTCAAAAAATGTATGTCAAAAAATTGTCGTCAATTTGATGTTTTATTTCGACATCAATTGGACATCAGTGTGTGAACATCAAATTGACGTCAAAAAATGTATGTCAAAAAATGTATGTAAATTTGATGTTTTATTTCGACATCAATTGGACATCAGTGTGAACATCAAATTGACGTCAAAAAATGTATGTCAAAAAATGTATGTCAAAAAATTGTCGTCAATTTGATGTTTTATTTCGACATCAATTGGACATCAGTGTGTGAACATCAAATTGACGTCAAAAAATGTATGTCAAAAAATGTATGTAAATTTGATGTTTTATTTCGACATCAATTGGACATCAGTGTGTGGAGGTCAAAAAATGTACATCAATCTGATTTTTTTTTTTCGACATCAATTGGACATCAGTGTGTGAACGTCAAAAAAATGATGTCAATTTGATGTTTTATTTCCACATCAATTGTACATCAGTGTGTGTACCTTAAATTGACGTCAAAAAATGTATGTCAATTTGATGGGTTTTTTTTCGACATCAATTGGACATCATTGTGTGGACGTCAAATTGACGTCAAAAAATGTATGTCAAAAAATTGTCGTCAATTTGATGTTTTATTTCGACATCAATTGGACATCAGTGTGAACATCAAATTGACGTCAAAAAATGTATGTCAAAAAATGTATGTCAAAAAATGTATGTCAAAAAATTGTCGTCAATTTGATGTTTTATTTCGACATCAATTGGACATCAGTGTGAACATCAAATTGACGTCAAAAAATGTATGTCAAAAAATTGTCGTCAATTTGATGTTTTATTTCGACATCAATTGGACATCAGTGTGTGAACATCAAATTGACGTCAAAAAATGTACATCAATCTGATGGGGTTTTTTTCGACATCAATTGGACATCAGTGTGTGAACATCAAAAAAATGATGTCAATTTGATGTTTTATTTCCACATCAATTGTACATCAGTGTGTGTACCTTAAATTGACGTCAAAAAATGTATGTCAATTTGATGGGGTTTTTTTCGACATCAATTGGACATCATTGTGTGGACGTCAAATTGACGTCAAAAAATGTATGTCAAAAAATTGTCGTCAATTTGATGTTTTATTTTGACATCAATTGGACATCAGTGTGTGAACATCAAATTGACATCAAAAAATGTATGTCAAAAAATGTATGTAAATTTGATGTTTTATTTTGACATCAATTGGACATCAGTGTGAACATCAAATTGACGTCAAAAAATGTGTCAAAAAATTGTCGTCAATTTGATGTTTTATTTCGACATCAATTGGACATCAGTGTGTGAACATCAAAAAATGTACATCAATCTGATGGGTGTTTTTTCGACATCAATTGGACATCAGTGTGTGAACATCAAAAAAATGATGTCAATTTGATGTTTTATTTCCACATCAATTGTACATCAGTGTGTGTACCTTAAATTGACGTCAAAAAATGTATGTCAATTTGATGGGGTTTTTTTCGACATCAATTGGACATCATTGTGTGGACGTCAAATTGACGTCAAAAAATGTATGTCAAAAAATTGTCGTCAATTTGATGTTTTATTTCGACATCAATTGGACATCAGTGTGTGAACATCAAATTGACATCAAAAAATGTATGTCAAAAAATGTATGTCAAAAAATGTATGTAAATTTGATGTTTTATTTCGACATCAATTGGACATCAGTGTGTGGACGTCAAAAAATGTACATCAATCTGATTTTTTTTCGACATCAATTGGACATCAGTGTGTGAACGTCAAAAAATTGATGTCAATTTGATGTTTTATTTCGACATCAATTGGACATCAGTGTGTGAACGTCAAAAAATTGATGTCAATTTGATGTTTTATTTCGACATCAATTGGACATCAGTGTGTGAACGTCAAAAAATTGATGTCAATTTGATGTTTTATTTCGACATCAATTGGACATCAGTGTTTGGACTTCAAATTGACGTCAAAAAATTGACGTCAATTTGATGAATTTTTTTTAGATTTTTTTTTATTTTGACATTAATAGGACATTATCAAAAAATAAACTTTTTTTGATGTCAGTTTGATGGGTTTCTTTTTTTGGACATCAGTGTGTGGACGTCAAATTGACGTCAAAAAGATTTGATGTTTTATTTCGACATCAATTGGACATCAGTGTGTGTACCTTAAATTGTCGTCAAAAAATGTATGTCAATTTGATGGGGTTTTTTCGACATCAATTGGACATCATTGTGTGGACGTCAAAAAATGTATGTCAATTTGATGGGTTTTTTCGACATCAATTGGACATCAGTGTGTGAACATCAAAAAATGTATGTCAATTTGATGGGTTTTTTCGACATCAATTGGACATCATTGTGTTGGCGTCAAATTGAGGTCAATTTGATGTTTTATTTTGACATCAATTAAAGATTTCCTTTATTGGTCGTTTTTTTAAACATCAGTCTTTGTCTGCAGCTGTTAACCACCTTAAATTGTATTATATTTTAGGGTTTTAAAAATTTCCTTCATGTCAGAATTCAATATGAAGGGGGATGGTCTGCTGCAGAAGTCTTTTGAGAACACTGTATTGTTTTCGGTCATTAGAGGTATGTGTGTGCGTGCAAACATTGACCAGACAACTTATCTTTGTTTTTAGGCTAAATGGTGATACACAATGTTTATCTTCTTTTTTTTTTTTTTTTTTTTAAGAACTGGTTGAATAAATTCTTTTAATGTTACATCAGGCTATATTGATATTAATGATATAATCTCAATATTGCTTTGAAAAATATATCCATATATTCCTAGAAACTATATTGCCCAGCCCTAGTGTGCATCCAAACAAAAGAGAATGACTCCCTAATGCTTTTCTCATGCATTTTTTTTTTTTCTTTTTTGGCAGATGAACTTTCCAGCGGCAACAGAGTTTGAGTTAAAGAATGCTATGGAAATAAAACCAACAATTAATCAAATTGTTTTATAAAACAAAAACATTGTTAACCTTTTTTATTTATTTATTTTTTGTCATTTTTTGTGAAGTTGTAAAATGTTTCATATTTAAAAAAAAAAAAAAAAAAAAAAACATATATATATATATATATATATATATATATATATATATATTTAATTGTATTGTATTTGTAAAATTTGATTTATTATTTTTTTCATTTTGTATTATCTTGAGTTCTTTTTCTAAATAAATATTTATATTTAATTTGTTTGAATGGATTGTCATTTATGAGAAGTGAAAAGAATCCTTTAGACATTATTTTGTTGTCTTTAACATGCATATATGTAGTCATTCATTAACTGTATATTTGATAGTCTACTCTTTGGCTGCGGTTAGACGTCTATTATTTTTTCACTGACAGCCCAAATTTTGCCTCGTTTTAGCCTAGATGTCAGGGCTGTGTTTTGATGGCTATTAGACGTCTTTTTGACATAAAATTGCTTTCTGGGTTTACATTCAATACAATTAAGTGCACTTAATTTTCACAAGGGTTTACAGACATAGATGTGTATAGAGACACTTTGCTGCAGTGTGTGAAATGATCATTCATGACATTTAACTTCACTTCTGGTTAACTTCTCTGGCTTCCCCACTGCTGCTGCTTATGTAAGTGTATTTCAAAACAAGATGAATCTAATAGTGACATACTGAGCTGTGTGTATGTGTGCGAGAGAGAGTGTGTGTGTGTGTGTCTGCTCATTGTGTCAGTAGATTTCTCTTTCTTTATCTTCCATGACAGACTGCAGTGCAGGATTGCTAACTGTAACGCCCGTATAAGACTGCTGAGCGCACCCACCCACATACTGCAGAGAAGACGAGGGCGAAGGGTTTTGTTTCCTCTGCATCTCCTGAGAGATCTCACACACAATGTTTCCATGGAAATGACACTTTTTGTGGTTCTTTTGTGTGTTGTGCATGTAGGAATAAAAGACAGAATCAGAAACAATGTTTCTAAAAGTATCTTCCAATGCATCCAAAATTGCTTATGTGTGTTTGCCTTCCTGCATTTTAATCCTCCTTTAAAATTCTGGTTCTTTTTAACAAAGATGAGAACTCTTTTTTATATAGTGTGACCTAAATGAGTGCAATAGATAATTTAAGGGTTCAGCTTTGCATTTCTTCCAAAATCTCCCGAGGTCTTTCTGCCCGGAGCAAGCCATCGGAAAGTGCAAGAACTTCAAACGACAAAAGAAGAGAAATGTTAGTTTTTGAAGAAAAGAGAACGGTTCAACACCATTCCTTGAAATGCAAATGCTCAACACTCTTTATATGTAATTAAAAATAAGGACTGTTCAATAACAGTCATTATGGGGACCAAAAAGGGTTCTTCCATACAGTATCACTGCCACCCAAAAATAGAACCTTTATTTTCATGAGTGCATATAAAGTAAATAAATAATCTGAACATGATGAAAATCCAGATGTAGAAGTGATGATTTTCATATCTGTGGCTTTGAATTAAATAGGGGAGGCTGGGGCTAGCTGTCACAATGGTTGTATCTCGGTAACTTCAGTTGTCAAAGTTACACAAATATGTTTTCTCTGGCAGTGGTTTTGTATATTAGCTTGATACACACTAAAAATAACAAAAAAAAAAAGAAACAAATTTACACAGTAAAATACCATTTTCCAGTACAGTAACAGTAATATACTACCATAAAACAATGCATTCTGGGTAATATTTGTCATTTTAGGAAAAGAGGCACTTTCTCGAAAACAACAAATAATATTACCCAGAATGCATTTTAATATACAGAAAGCATTGTAATATACAGAGTGCATTGATATATACGGAATTAATATACTGTAAAAACAATGCATTCTAATATTTGCAGTTTTAGAAAAAGAAGCCTATAGGTTACTTTCTCGAAAACAACAAAAAATATTTCCCAGAATGCATTGTTTTTACGGTATATTAGCCTACTATTTCATTGGAAAACTGTATTTTACTGTGTAAATTTTAGTTTTTTTTTTTTACAATTATTTTTTTGAGTGTAGCCTAGTTCACTTCAATTCTAACCCTATTCCTTAATATAAATTAATTTCATTAATTCGTTCATTAATTAATTAAAGGAATTCTTTTCGAATCAGACAATAAAAAGATTTCCATTGTGACAACATGCCCCGCTATCAGCGTCTGTGAACAGTGAACTGATTTGTGAATCAATACGCATAATAATCTTCTATTCCTGGGCAATAATGTTCTAATAAAAGTTCAACGGGGCTTTTTTAGCAAACATTTTAAGGTCTGTTTTTACATACAAATGAACCCCAGCCTTGGTGTGACAACTAGCCCCGGTGATCAGTCGTGAAGCGCGTGATGATTCCGTGACTTGCGCAGGAGGGCGGTGAGCCTCGAGAGAGAACGAAGGAGCAGAAAACGAGCATCCTTAAATAACACCGTTTGGAGACGAGACACTGGAAATAATTCGCTTGTGAGAGAGTGAATGACATTGGTGCATCAGGTAGGCTAAGAGACCTGTAATCCTTTCATGAAAGAGTGATGTTCTGATTATCATACTGCATAAATCTATTGCATTAGTTGCGAATATGTAACGTTACAGGACATTCAGATGTCAAAGAACCTTAAAGATAAATGATCCGTCTTTATAACGTCAATGTGATAGGAGTAGGCTACTTCAGTTCAATATCCCCGCTGTTAAAATGACACAGGCAATGACATTGAGGCTCGATATTTCTAAAAATAGCTTTGGTGAATCTGTCAGGTGACGTCGACGTGTCAATGTTAATTTCGCGTTTATCACCTGGTCCAACTGACTCACAGTGTTTATAACACCGTCAAATTTAAACCGCGCGCGCTTGTCCAAATTCAACTGGTGATGGAGAAACATTCATGACCATCTGCTTCAACAAAGATAGAACCACTGCAATGCTTGGTTGCATGAAACAAAATAACTGATTTTTCTTCCACAGCATATACATATACCAGGGATACTGGGGCAAGTTGTCAGTATTTCACCAGTAGGCCTACTCCAGTAAGTATTTTTTAGAGAAGGTTTTTAATGTCAGTATTCAATATTCTGATTTTGATGTCAATGTCAATATTCATTTCTGCTGATATCTATCTATCTATATGTACATACATACATACATACTCTTACATAATATAAGAGCTATAATATAATGTAAGTGTACTATAAAGTGTATGCCTCTTGACAGTATGAATTTACCCATGTGTGAATCCTGATATTTTTTTCCAGTCATGTACTCTGAGGAGTGGAGCAGGAATCGGCAGGGTAGGGAGAAGGCTGTGATCACGAATTTCAGCTTTAGTCAGCTGCCAGAGGAGGAGCAGAGGGGTAGGATAAAACATTACAGCACTCATGGTGAGTTGCAGATACGCACCACACAGAATTAATTTGCCATAAAAACTGCACATACAAAATGCATTAAATTGCACATGCAAAATGGCCTGTGTGTATTGATGTATTTGATTAATGCTTTGAGGTCTTCGGGTTCGTATATATGTGGATATGATGCATGCATTTGTGAAATAATGCACAAATTATAGTGCAAGGATTCCCACTTTTTTGTCAGTCCAACCCATAAAATATTTAAAATATGTATTTTGAAGTAATCCCTGAGATTTTAAGTTAATTTTTCAATAATTCAGTTTCAACAACACATCACAGTTCTTTGATGTTGGGTAATGGTCACATGACATGCAGGTAAACAATAAAATAATAAAAATTTTTAGTAAGTGTTTTATTTTAAAATCTTTATTTGTTTTAATTTTACATTTTTATTTTGATTTAATTAATCATTTGCTTTTCATTAAAGGGTTAGTTTATTCAAAAATGAAATTTATGTCATTAATTACTTACCCTGATGTCATTGCACACCTGTAACGGCGGCCAATGCTGAGCCGGCGTTCTGACGTTGAACCTGGAAGCGCTGGTTGTAAACAGCATAGCAGAAAGACAGGGGAGAGAAGATATTGTTGAATAAAGTCGCACAAAAAGTATTCTCGTCGCTTCATAAAATTAAGGTTGAATCACTGTAGTCACGTGGGTTATTTTAACAATGTTTTTACTACTTTTCTGGACCTTGAATGACGGTAATTGCGTTGCTTTCTATGGGAGATGAAAACAAACCTCTCGGATTTCATCAAAAATATCTTAATTTGTGTTCTGAAGATAAATGAAGGTCTAACAGGTGTGGAACGACAAGAGGGTCAGTAATTAATGAAAGAAAATTCATTTTTGGGTAAACTAACCCTTAAACTCTTAAATTCTCTCTAGTTATGTCACAAACCACTAGGGGTTCACAAACTCCAGGTTGAGAAACCCTGCATTAGTCATATACAATACAAAAACACATTCATTACTTGTACATTTATGCATTTGGCAGACACTTTTGCATACACTTTATCAGCGAATGCATTCCCTGGGAATGGAACCCATGACCTTGGCATTGTAGCACCATGTTCTACTGTTTGAGAATGGTGATTAAGTTCTATTAATTAAAAAATAAAAATGTTATTCTATTAATTAAAAATTAAACATTAAAAATGTTGAAAGATTTAAGAGAACGATCAAAGATCGATTAACTAAAGCATGTTTAGAGACGGGAAAGAATTGGAAGACTGTATTGACAGCTGTCTTAGCTGAAATACGAATGACAGGAAGGATGAAGGATGACCTCTCAGTCCCCCAGTCCCGTGTTTCTTGGGAATATCCCGGACGAGCCCCCAAACTGTTATCAAGCTGCTCTGTCATTCTGGTTGGTATTATTTCAAGCTCATGTCTTCATTTCAGACTCAGAGGAATCCATTCCTGATGATCGCTACCATGGCATCTACTTTGCTATGCTGTTGGCTGGTGTCGGCTTTCTACTGCCATACAATAGTTTCATCACTGATGTGGACTACCTCCACCGCAAATTCAAAGGTGTGATGCAACCAACCTGTCGCACATCACAGGAACGACAAAATTAAATTCCCAGAGCTGTGGGTGGATAAGTAACAAGTATGCATTGCACAGTCAAAATATAAATTCCCCTCTCTTCCATTGTCAGGCACCTCTATTGTGTTCGACATGAGTTTGACGTACATACTGGTGGCTCTCAGTGCTGTTATTGTGAACAACGCACTCGTGGAGAGACTGAGCTTACACACTCGCATCTGTGTGGGTGAGAACATGCAAAAGTCTCAAAATACAACAATGAAAGGCACCATTTTCTACACGCACATTACATTACTCTTATTTATCGATTGCAATATCACTAAATTTCTTATTTTGCGTATATAGGATATCTATTTGCATTGGGACCTTTGGTGTTTGTGAGTGTGTTTGACGTTTGGTTGGAGCTGTTTGACACTCAGCAGTCCTATGTTGTTACTCTGGCTGCAATTGCCATTGTTGCATTTGGATGCACAGGTACATATATACAAGCAACCATGTTCTTGCAATTGACCTACATTGTGTCTTTGTGATCTGAAACTTTGTCCATTGTCCTTTTGACCTTTGCAGTGCAGCAGTCCAGTTTCTATGGTTACACTGGGATGCTGCCCAAGAGGTACACACAGGGCGTGATGACTGGAGAGAGTGAGCTGAACTTCCATTACTACATGACTAAATTATAATTATTGTGTTAGAATAAAATACTTTTTTGATATTCTTTAATGACAGTGGTGAAAAGCAGCAGCTAAGAATTTAGTTAAGAAAGGATCTGATCATTGCGATGTGGATATGTTTTGACAGGCTTTGCAATTCATAGATGAGGTAATTAAATTATACACTGTTGTGATAGTTTGTTGAGACTATAGACCAGGGGTGTCAAACTCCGGTCCTCTTGGGGGTGTGAGTAATTGTCACATCCATTTGATTTTCCCGGCAAAAATATCACGAGTCCTTAACATAAAAACCAGTCTACAGGCTTTCAGAGACAACCTAGGAAATCAGGGTTTCATTTAAAGGTGCCCTAGAATCAAAAATTGAATTTACCTTGGCATAGTTGAATAACAATAGTTTAGTACATGGAAATGACATACAGTGAGTCTCAAACACCATTGTTTCCTCCTTCTTGTGTAAATCTCATTTGTTTAAAAGACCTCCGAAGAACAGGCGAATCTCAACATAACACTGACTGTGACGCAACAGTCGGGATCATTAATATGTACGCCCCCAATATTTGCATATGCCAGCTCATGTTCAAGGCATTAGACAAGGGCAACGTCTGGATCTGTGCACAGCTGAATCATCAGACTAGGTAAGCAAGCAAGAACAACAGCGAAAAATGTCAGATGGAGCAATAATAACTGACATGATCCATGATTACATGATATTTTTAGTGATATTTGTAAATTGTCTTTATAAATGTTTAGTTAGCATGTTGCTAATGTACTGTTAAATGAGGTTAAAGTTACCATCGTTTATTACTGTATTCACGGAGACAAGAGAGCCGTCGCTATTTTCATTTTTAAACACTTGCAGTCTGTATAATTCATAAACACAACTTCATTCTTTATAAATCTCTCCAACAGTGTGTAATGTTAGCTTTAGCCACGGAGCATAGCCTCAAACTTATTCAGAATCAAATGTGAACATCCAAATAAATGCTAAACTCACATGATCCGACGCATGAATGCAGTATGCATGACGAACATCTTGTAAAGATCCATTTGAGGGTTATATTAGCTGTGTGAACTTTGTAAATGCACTGTATTATAGCTGAGAGCTCGGGGGGCAGGGAGCGCGCGATTTAAAGGGGCCATTCATTGAATCGGTGCATAGTTAATGATGCCCCAAAATAGGCAGTTAAAAAAATTCATAAAAAAAATATATAGGGTATTTTGAGCTGAAACTTCACAGACACATTCAGGGGACACCTTAGACTTATATTATTATTATCTTGTAAAAACTTGTTCTAGGGCACCTTTAAAGCTGTTCACACATTGGTAATAAATATGATTAAAGGATTATTCCACTTTCAAATAAAAATTTCCTGATAAATTTACTCACCCCCATGTCATCCAAGATGTCCATGTCCTTCTTTTTTTAGTCAAAAAGAAATTAATGTTTTTGATGAAAACATTCCAGGATTATTCTCCTTATAGTAGACTTCAATGGACTCCAGACAGTTGAAGGTCAAAATTAGTTTCAGTGCAGCTTCAAAGGGCTTTAAACAATACCAGCTGAGGAATAAGGGTCTTATCTAGCGAAAGGATCTGTCATTTTCTTAAAAAAAAGAAATGTATATGCTTTATGAACACAAATGATCGCCTTGCAAGTGCTTCCGCTTTCCCTATTCTTCAAAAAGCTTACGTTGTATGTTCTACCCTTTCATATTCTACTTACGGAAAAAAACGTAACTGGCGCCGCGTTCGTTCCTTAAGTTGAATAGGGAAGGCGTGGGACATACAGTGTTTCTCTAGATAAGACCCTTATTCCTTGTTTGGTATCGTTTAAAGCCCTTTGAAGCTGCACTGAAACTAATTTTGACCTTCAACTGTCTGGAGTCCATTGAAGTCCACTATAAGGAGAAAAATCCTGGAATGTTTTCATCAAAAACCTTAATTTCTTTTCGACTGACGAAAGAAGGACATGGACATCTTGGATGACATGGGGGTGAGTAAATTATCAGGAAAATTTTATTTGAAAGTGAACTAATCCTTTAATACATGAAAATCAATTGCATATTAAAATAAATTACATATATCTCCTTTAACTTAAGAACATTATATTTAATGAAATCAAATATCTTAAATGTTAAAGATAGAATTTAAATAATAATATATTTTTCATATTACAGTACTTTTTGTGCATTTTGGAAATATGAATTGGTGGAGGAAATGTGCTTATTTGTCACGAAAATAATGTCACAGTTAAAATAAATCTCAGTGGTAAAAAAACATTTTTGAAAATATAATTTCTTTGAAATATGAATTCACAAGATTTTTACACATAATGTGTAAAATTGTTTGTATTGCAGTTGATGTGTTTTTTTGTCAATTATGGTCATTTTAGGCACTGCAGGAGTTATTGTCTCTCTGAGTCGGATTTTTACAAAGCTGCTGGTGGAAGACGAGAAGAACAACACCATCATCTTCTTCCTGTTCTCCATCTCAATAGAGACGCTCTGTTTTCTGTTACACGTGGTGGTGCGACAAACCCACTTTGTTCGTTATCACACCGACAGAGCTCGTCACAGCCACAGCTGGCTCAAAGGACAGATTAATGTTCCGACACAAAAGCACAGTGGCTATCAGATACATTATGACAGCAGTGCAGAGGAAGAGGTAAATTCACACATCAATATACTGGTTTGAATTTGACTTTTAGTGACTTTTCTTGAGTTATGGAGGTTACTGGCAGATTTTAAAAGCTTTCTGTGAGTCTGTTTTCCTTCTTACATTTCAAGATAAGTTATTTGGCAAAAAATTAGGTGTACGAGGTGTTTCAAAACCTAATGAGCTTCTTACTTAGCCTTTTTAGGTTTATGCATAGTTCTGACACAAGGAAATCCCACAATGCACTGTAATAAATCTCAGCAAAAGCATTTTATAGTAGACATACTTTTGTGGAAAAGAAGTGTGCTTACTTGTATTGAATGTGCACTTGTAGTTTAGTTCAAATCTTACTAGTATATTTTTTAGATAAACTGAACTTGCAGATAATATAAAATTTATGAAATAAAAGCTTACTAAAGCACATCTAAAGTACTTGATTATAATTTTAACTGTAACTGTTCACCTAACTGCATTTACTATCAATTTAAACTATAATATATTTTCATTTAATTACATTACACTCAGTTAAAAGATTGTTTTTTTTCAGTATACTCCTGTTAAAAGTATGCTAAAGTGTCTTTATTTTCACAAGGACAGTCTAGCGAACTGTTGATTTATTAATATATATTTGTGATTCATTCCTAAGACGTTTTGGTAGAAAATGGTCAATTGTCAATATAAAAAGTTTTATTTCCCCCCAAATGTGTTGTAAGAATAGACAGTTCACCAGATTTTAGGATGATTTGCTCAAAGATAAAGTTGACATTGGCATTTCCACAAATTAGGATGGAGTGGTGTCAAGCACAGTTGATGACGCTGATGCAGTAAATCTTGGAAACGGTTCCCATGGAGATGGAATATACGTCAGATTTGATGTACCCAAACCAGACACCAAAAGAACCTGGATCAGTGTGAAGGGTGAGCCATAGTTTTCATCACAACCGCCTGTAGCTATTCTGTGTACAGATTACAAAATAAAGTTGAGTTCAATTAATGTCACATTTTTAGCACTGAAGTATTCTAACCTGATGTTTTTTTTTTTTTTTACAGAGCTTCTGGGTCGGAGGTGTGCTGTTTCTCGGATGATCTGGCCCTATATGCTCTCAATCTTGGTGACATATTTCATCACACTGTGTCTGTTCCCTGGTTTGGAGTCAGAGTTACGCAACGATACACTTGGAGAATGGCTGCCTATTCTCACCATGGCTCTATTCAACATGGCAGACTTTGTGGGCAAGGTGAAATGAAATAGTTTGATGTCATTTACAAGCATATAATATCATTTTAAAAAGGTAAATGTTTAAATTTGACATGAAACGGATGATGTGACTGTCTTCTCTTCCTTATTGTGACATACACCGATCAGGCATAACATTATGACCACTGACAGGTGAAGCGAATAACATTGATTGTCTCTTCATCACAGCACCTGTTAGTGGGTGGGATATATTAGGCAGCAAGTGAACATTTTGTCCTCAAAGTTGATATGTTAGAAGCAGGAAAAATGCGTAAGGATTTGAGCGAGTTTGACAAGGGCCAAATTGTGATGGTTAGATGACTGGGTCAGAGCATCTCCAAAACTGCAGCTCTTGTGGTGTGTTCCCAGTCTGCAGTGGTCAGTATCTAAACACAATATTAGGAAGGTGGTCATAATGTTATGCCTGATCGGTGTATATCTGAATGAAATGGCTTATTGAACAAGAAAAAAAATTTACAAACCTGATTCCAAAAAAGTTGGGACACTGTACAAATTGTGAATAAAAACAGAATGCAATGATGTGGAAGTTTCAAATTTCAATATTTTATTCAGAATACAACATAGATGACATATCAAATGTTTAAACTGAGAAAACGTATCATTTTAAGGGAAAAATAAGTTGATTTTAAATTTCATGGCATCAACACATCTCAAAAAAGTTGGGACAAGGCCATGTTTACCACTGTGTGGCATCCCCTCTTCTTTTTATAACAGTCTGCAAACATCTGGGGACTGAGGAGACAAGTTGCTCAAGTTTAGGAATAGGAATGTTGTCCCATTCTTGTGTAATACAGGCTTCTAGTTGCTCAACTGTCTTAGGTCTTCTTTGTCGCATCTTCCTCTTTATGATGCGCCAAATGTTTTCTATGGGTGAAAGATCTGGACTGCAGGCTGGCCATTTCAGTACCCGGATCCTTCTTCTACGCAGCCATGATGTTGTAATTGATGCAGTATGTGGTCTGGCATTGTCATGTTGGAAAATGCAAGGTTTTCCCTGAAAGAGACGATGTCTGGATGGGAGCATATGTTGTTCTAGAACTTGGATATACCTTTCAGCATTGACGGTGCCTTTCCAGATGTGTAAGCTGCCCATGCCACACGCACTCATGCAACCCCATACCATCAGAGATGCAGGCTTCTGAACTGAGCGCTGATAACAACTTGGGTTGTCCTTGTCCTCTTTAGTCCGGATGACATGGTGTCCCAGTTTTCCCAAAAGAACTTCAAATTTTGATTCGTCTGACCACAGAACAGTTTTCCACTTTGCCACAGTCCATTTTAAATGAGCCTTGGCCCAGAGAAAACGCCTGCGCTTCTAAATCATGTTTAGATATGGCTTCTTTTTTGACCTATAGAGTTTTAGCCGGCAACGGCAAATGGCACGGTGGATTGTGTTCACCGACAATGTTTTCTGGAAGTATTCCTGAGCTCATGTTGTGATTTCCATTACAGTAGCATTCCTGTATGTGATGCAGTGCCGTCTAAGGGCCCGAAGATCACGGCCATCCAGTATGGTTTTCCAGCCTTGACCCTTACGCACAGAGATTGTTCCAGATTCTCTGAATCTTTGGATGATATTATGCACTGTAGATCATGATAACTTCAAACTCTTTGCAATTTTTCGCTGAGAAACTCCTTTCTGATATTGCTCCACTATTTTTCGCCGCAGCTTTGGGGGAATTGGTGATCCTCTGCCCATCTTGACTTCTGAGAGACACTGCCACTCTGAGAGGCTCTTTTTATACCCAATCATGTTGCCAATTGACCTAATAAGTTGCAAATTGGTCCTCCAGCTGTTCCTTATATGTACATTTAACTTTTCCGGCCTCTTATTGCTACCTGTCCCAACTTTTTTGGAATGTGTAGCTCTCATGAAATCCAAAATGAGCCAATATTTGGCATGACATTTCGGGTTTGGAATCGGGTTTGTAAGATGGGACTTGATTTCGTCCTTTGGGAACTGATTGGATGTTTGGATTGTTGTGGTTTGCTATTTATAGTTTTCAGTCACATGACTGGCGTGGAGGTCTGGAGGGCAAAACATTCATAGAACTGTAGCATGAGTCTGTCCATTTTTGCAGGTTTTGGCACTTGCAATCCATATAATGCCCCTGCAGCAGTATTTCAATCACTAAAAACAGCGGGACATTTTAGAACGCTTAATGTGCAAAAACCCCTAAAGTGCCTAAAACTGTAGTAAAACAGTAATATTAAAAGATCAAATTCAGTATACACCTTATTGATGATGAACACTATATATGAGCGGATGAGCCCAGAATATGAATGTAATGTATTAAGTGGTTAAGCATTTTATTTATTATGGTTTTCTATGAAAAACTGCTTAATGCAATATTCCATAAAAAACAAGAAATGTTATTTTGATTTCATGGTGACTTTAAAGCTCTTTATTTCTCTCTCACTCTATTTAGATCTTGGCAGCGTGTCCATACGAGTGGGGTGGTGTGCAGCTGCTAGTCTGGTCGTGTTTGCGTGTTCTCTTCCTGCCTCTGTTTGTGATGTGTGTGTCTCCTGTGCAGCACCCCCTGCTGGCACACCCAGCCTGGCCCTGCGGCCTCTCCTTGATGCTGGGTATCAGTAACGGATACCTTGGCTCTGTACCAATGATACAGGCGGCCGGCAAGGTGCCACTTCAGCAGCGAGAAGTGGCGGGTGAGTATGTCTGACACACATATAGAGAGAGAGAAATGTGTAATGTTGTAGATAATCACCTATGCACACCTGTCTTAAGTTAAATACCCTGTGTCTTCCAGACACCTACGATTGGCACCACCAATCCAAATTTATCCTCAGAGTCAGATGACGTCTCGGCCCCTATGAACACTATCTCTTAGGAATGGAAATATAGTCTCTAGTGTTTAGCATGCTGTGCAGCATTAATCAGACTACAGACAATGCTTTCTAAGATGTTTTATTCATGGCCAGGAGGATCTCAGACCAATCTCAGAGAGAATCCCCATGACAAAAAGAGTACAACAGTTCATATAGAATCGGTGCATGGCAAAGGGGACATGAATCATTACATGCAACACAGCAAACCCCCTCTGTTAGCAGATTGGATATTTTGATTACCTCAGCTTGTTGCTTAAGTCATGAGGTTAATATATATATATATATATATATATATATATATATATATATATATATATATATATATATATATATATATATATATATATATTCAGACAGCCGTCTAGTCTTGTCCATCTGCATCCGTTATTTGAACACACACTAACTTGAACTTTTAAATGTCCCCAAGTGTTGGGGAAATTTCATTCTCTGCAAAAAAAATCAATGTTAGTTATGATTAATTTAAAATGTTCTTCACTGTAACCACTGAAAAATAACCAGCTAGAGGAAACTATTATTACTTAGGAGACTTGTAAGGCTGTAAGTGTTATCAATTATGTTTTGACAAAATAGGCAAAGGCAATTGTTGACATAGCAAAGGAGTACAGATCTCTGACATTATCACCCACTACCCCTAAAACCACCTGTCCTCAGATCAGAAATCATCACTTAATACTTTGTTAACACTCCAAAGTAAAAAAAACCTCCCTTTGAAAACCTTCAAAGTCAAAAGTCAGAATCTTGAAGCACAGATGCCCTGGTGAACTTAGTAGTTTTTATTTATTTATTTATTTATTTATTAAGTAATTCTAAGTAATTTTCTGTCACAATCACCATGATAAGTCAGCACTGTCTCAAATAAAATTATCAGTGCCGGCCCGAGCCTCTTGGGGGCCCTAAGCAGCATTTGATTTGGGGGCCCCCCTCCCACCACGTGAAGTCACCTGTGGTTAAACATTATTGACACAAATGTCACACTATAATGTTACATTATAAATGAATACAGTGAGGTTATGTATTAATACAAAATAAATAATAAAAAAATCGATACTTAAAATACTTTATTCTTAAACTTCTGTATACAAACTGTCACAAAACATGAAATAAATAATTAGCAAATGCAAATGTGCATTAAATGTGCAATCTTTTAAATAAAACCAAAATAGACAAACATCTATGCAGGAAGTAATGCAGGACTAATGAGTAGATCTACATTAACACTTCAGCTACTACTATTAACTACTATAGAATCAAGTTTAACTAATCAGTAAGTAATATCAAATTTAGAAGATAGTTCCTTATTAACTAATCAGTAATTACCTAATGATATTACCATCATTAATAACTATTAACTAATGGACAAATTGTAAAGAACATTAGCATGTGTCTGAGATGTAATCAGTCACAATATTTACTTTGAATATAATCATAAAATGCATCATTAATTACTCAAGTGTTAGCTAGTCACTATGCAGGAACTACTACTGATCACGAACCATTATTTTAAAGTGAAAAACATGTTTTTCACTTTAAAATAATGGTCCTGATCACTAGTAGTTCTTGAAGAAAATGACTAGGTACTTGATTAATTAGCGATGCATTTTATGACGATGTTGAGATTAACTACTAGTGGTCTGCACCATTATTTTAAAGTGAAAAACATGTTTTTCACTTTAAAATAATGGTCCTGATCACTAGTAGTTCCTGCATAGTGACTAGGTAACACTTGAGTAATTAATGATGCATTTTATGACCACACTGAGAGTAAAAAAAGACAATTGCTCACATCTCAAACACTTTAATGTTGTGATTAGTAATTAATTAGTAATTCTTTATAATTTCTCATAGTTACCTATTAGTTATTATTGATGCCAATGTCATTCTCTAATTATTGATTAGCTAATAAGGAACTATCTTTGTCCTAAATTTGATATTACTTACTGATTAGTTAAGCTTGTTTCTATATTACTTAATAGTAGTAGCTCAAGTGTTAATGTAGATCTACTCATTAGTCCTGCATTACTTCCTGCATAGTTACTTATTAATGACGGACCATTATTCTAAAGTGTTACCGAGGATAGCACTGCTACATCACTCGCCACCATATTAATAAATAAATAATAAAGAAATAAAGAAATATGGCATCCCTTTCAACTTAAACTGATATCTATAATCAATACGTGAAATACACCTAGATAAATGTATATTAATAATGCGATTTAACGTTAGCTCTGGTGATGGCTTATATAAGATCATGAGTCATGACTAGCTGCTACCTCAAGTGACATGAGCACAATTTGTGCTGCTGCACAAAACATTCTGTAAATAATTATGCAAACATACCTTTATCTTGCTCTTTTTTTCTCCTCCTCTGTCTTTTTCTTCTTTCTTTTTTCGGCACCAGAGGGATACATCCTTTTTTGTGACATGGCTTATCATTTATAACATTTATTACAGTGACCTGCACTTGCGCGCCGGCGCGAATTGTCAATGCACGCGAGGTGTCTATGCGCAATTGCGCATGACTCAAAGGCTAGCAGACACAGCAGCAGTTGTCGGCAAATCAGAATTTTCTTGTCTCGAATTATTTATTTATTCATTCGTATTCATTCATTCATTCATTTATATCACTTGTTTAAGTTATTTAATTGTAAAAAAAAAAAAAAAAACACGATTGGGGGGCCCCCTATTGGCCAGGGGGCCCCAAGCAGCCGCTTAGTTCGCTTATGCCTCGGGCCGGCCCTGAAAATTATATAGTCCCTAGTCTATCTAAATGGCTACTGCATTCAATAAATGTGTGATATGCAATATAAAGCATGCAGTTGACACATTTTCTGACAGTTGGTTGCACAAAATATGAATACTTAATACATAAAAATGTTTTTAAACAGATTAAATCTACTTTATTACATATTTTACATATTTTGTACATATTTTAAGAATTGGTGGCCACAAAAGAAATGTGTTTTTGTCTAACCCTGATTCACTATAATACGCCTAATAGTAATCATGCATATTTTAGAGTTTTTGCCATGGATTTCCTGAGAAATTGCATACTTTCGTCATTCGTGTGTGATTAGGTCATGTTCGCAAATAAAGATAAGTGGGTAACACTTTACTTGAAGGGGTGTGCATAAGACTGACATGACACCTTCAAAATCATGACATGACACGTGTCATGAATATGAAGGAGGTTTTATGAATGTTTATGACAACTGTCATTAAGTGTCATTCGCTCAATTATGTCATTTTTAATGCAAAGATGACATTGTTTGAGATGTCCGAGTTATGACAACTTGACATAAACCAATACATCGTAACCTGTCAGTGTCTTTGTCATGACAACTTGACATCATTTAGCTTTATGGGTTAACATTACATTAAACTGTCATGTGGTTGGTTTTGACATGAGGCCATTATAATAGTGTCATAAATATGTATCTTGAACTCAAGTACAGTGGTACAAATTGAACTTGTCATTAAAATGTCATTAAGTGACAATACTCTGACAAATAATTTTATAACAGCGTCACGACTATTTTTCATTTCATGTTTTTTTTTTTTTTTTTTTGGACCTCCAACAGAAGGTCAGATAATAGACAATTTCAAATTTCGTAAAAAAAGATGACACTGTTATAAAATAATGGTAACACTTTATTTTAGGGTCTTTTAACTAGTTGCTTATTACTATTAGCATTCATATGGCTAAAATATTGGCTGTTTATTAGTACTTATAAAGCACATATTAATGCCTTATTATGCATGATCTTATTCTACATTCTTAATCCTACCCAATACCTAAACCTAACAATTAACTATAATAAGCAGTAAATTAAGAGTTTATTGAGGGAAAAGTCATAGTTAATCGTTTATATATGTGTTCCCTATACTGAAATGTTACCAAAATAATGTAATGTAATGTTAACCCATAAAGCTAAGTAGTTTTTTAAGTTTGATAATTAATCTGCTATGTCATGTTTATGACAGATTATGATGTTTTGCTAATGTCACGTTGTCATGACAAAGACACTGACAGGTTATGATGTGTTGGTTTATGTCAAGTTGTTGTAACAAAGACATCTCAAACAATGTCATCTTTGCATTAAAAATGACATAATTGAGCGAATGACACTTAATGACAGTTATCATAAACATGCATAAAACCTCCTTCATATTCATGAAACGTGTCATGTCAAGATTATGAAGGTGTCATGTCAGTCTTATGCACACCCCTTCAAGTAAAGTGTTACCGATAAGGGTGCTGTGGTAGTAGAGTAAAGATATATTATTCAAATATCTGTATCTTTTCTGTTATTTATTTATATATTTATTGAGATAGGGGAGAGTGTTGAAGTCATTATAGTGGCATTCACTCTGATAAGATGATAACAAAAAAAAAATCATATAGATAGTGTAGCTCAAATAATTTGTTTCTAGAAGAATTGTTGGAGGCTTTTTCTCATGACAGTAATTGAAGTGGGAGAAAAATTCTCCATTTGCTTTCCATTTGATCTCATTTCTGTCAATTGGAGAACCAAATCTTATAGTGATTTTTCTCCATTAATTTTGTTTTCTCCATGATTATTTTACAGGGAACACCATGACTGTATCATATATGGCTGGACTGATGCTCGGGTCTGCAGTGTCTTACTCCACATACAGTCTGACCTCACAGGCACACGCTACTCACACGCTGAAACTCAACAACACACTCACATTACACAGCTATATACCTGGCCACTGAGTGTCTCTCTCGCATGTACACTGTTAATTATGTAAGAATAAAGAACATTTCCAAAGACTATCCCTGCTGAAAACACCATCTTAGACCAGAGTTGGCATACTGGTCCAGGCTGGGTTATGCAAGGAAAGTCCGTATCCTGAAAAGTCTATGTATTCTGGTTTGGGACACCAGCATATTAGCATTTCATTCTGGGAACCAGCATCCAAAACACAACATATGCTGGTGACCAGCTATGCTGTTTTTTTCATCAGGGATGTTAGCTGTGATAAAGTGTGTTGAGATTCCATTTGCATATAATCCAAGACTGTCTTAATAACCATTAAATTGTTAAATAAATTAATGTATAACTTTCTGTCATGTTTAAATGTACGGCCACCATGTGTAGCCTGATTTACTGTAAGATGGATATGCTTTATGGCTCTACTTTATGACTGGTGGATAGAGTTGGTTGGTGTGTTAGTTTTAATTTATGACCTCCCACTTTCATCTTTTCAAACCAATGATAGGTAACAAATAGTTTCATTATTCTCAAAAAGTCTTATTCTGGCCAAAAAACACCCACTGATACAGGAAGTTTTTCCTGACGTAAAATTGACTATAGGCTAGGCTACTCTGCGTTTTTGACGTAGGCCTAATGGTAAGAGACTAAAAATTGGACCCTCACAATGATTCTGAACACAGAATGCATTTTTTTACTTAAACAAACAAGACGCGGGCAGTGGAATGGGGAACATTTTTCCTTTTAACTTTAGCGCTGTGTTTTTAGAACCTCGTGTACGAATCATGCACGAGACGCGAGACACACCAAAGCCACTGGAAGGCAAGCCTGCAACCTTTAGCCAAAAAAGCGTAACGGCTAATACACGCTCCGCCCCCGGCGGTACACAGAGAAGGAGACCAATAGTATCCAGCTGCAGACCTGCAGCACCACAGTTTCAGAACCGCAGCCACAGAACGGAAGTGAGGGGCGGGGCTTAAACAGTCACATTTGCGCTACCCAAACATGTCATTTTCTTTTGTTAAATATAAGATGTTTTTACATGGATTTTGATCGGATCGATGTCTACAGTATTTAACAACAATACTTTCAAATAAATTTTACTGTTCATATAGGCCTAATATGCATAAGATATCATGATGTACAAAGAGCAAAATTTTAAAACAGCCTATGCTTATGTCAATGAATGGATACAAACACATTTGTGTATACTGCGAGGATATAGGCTACAACTATACGCCGTTTTTATTTTAAATTATTTCCTCCACGTTCCAAATAATACTTAACGACACAGAGTTTGAGAAGATTTAGTTTTTTTTGTATTAATTCAAACATATATTAATAAATGTGCAACATTTGACTGTATATTTGATCGTATTATTTCCTTCATGTTCAAATTGTTACAAATAATACTTAGATTATGTAACGTAGGCAATTTAATGTCAAATAAAAATAACCGTTAAAAAAAAAAAAGCCTTGAACAAGTGAAACGTGTTTCACTTGTTGTGTGTTTCTTTGTATGAAAACAAATAGGATATTTAAAAAAACATTTCTAAAATAATAGGGTTAAAACATATTTAAACTGCTCATAATAAAATAAAAACAAGCAAAAAACAAATAATCATCTTAAAACATTTAAAGATTATAAGCCCATATCATGGCATTTCTGCTGAAAAACCTGTCTTTTCATCCCTGAAAACAAAATGATTAAGTTTTATTAATTAATATTTATTTAATATTAACACGATAAATATCTTTGACAAATGCACAAAAATCTTTAATGATAAAATGTAAATGATTCAATAGCCTATAGCAGATAAACACTTAATATAAATATATAAATATAAATTTGTTCACCACATCATGACAGAAATATTATACACTCACCGTATACACCTTCTGTTGTTAAATGTCTTAAATGCATGTTTCACTTGTTCAAGGATATGCAATGATTAAATACATGTAGGCCTATATTTTGACATTAAATGCCCATACCTCCTTGTCTTTATTTGTCACAAGTTCACAACATGATACGGAAATATCACATACAGTCAAGGGAGACATTTTACTATATGGTTAAACATTTATTAATATATTTTTAAATATATAATATATTAGTTCATGGCTTAACAAAAAATAGTTTGTATTATCCATTAACATTGTAATTAAAACTCCTGTACATCGTGATATCTTATGCATATTGGGCCTATATGAACAGAAAAATTACTTTATTTAAAAGTATTGTTGATAACCCTGTAAAACCCAAATATAGAAAAAAAATGAGCAATTTTTTTTTTGACCTCTCAGATATTGTTTTAGGAGGCCTTTGATGTAGAAATTAAAGATTTTTCAAATTTTTTACATTTTAGTAAGTTTTTAGGGAAATGTTGTAATATTGCAACATTGGGCCTGGTTAAGAGCAGAATTTCTGTATTTTTACTCACTTTGTATGAACAGATATACAGAGCATTTAAGCATTCATTTGCAGGGCTGATTGCTTACTTAGCCCCATAACAGTATATATCATGAGTAATAATCACACAACAATCATATTTTTTTATGAATAAGCATTTATTATTAAAAAATATTGGGAAAAATTGTATTTATAAAACTTCTATCACTTTCAGTGTGGTTTGAATGAAGTCTGTGTTTTGCAGTGATAGTCCCTAGGACAGTTCTGTTCATCTGAGAAGCACAGGCAAACATTGCACTTGATACACAGTGTATTTGTGTATCCATTATTGCAGTGTCTGCAGCGTCCTCGCTTCGTCTTTACTGGGAAATGTGCAATAATGTCTTTGCGTACATCCAGTGGGGAGTAGTCCGATGACATCTTGCCGCTCTGAAATGGAAAAAGTAAAAATATAATTAAGTGAACAATACATATGGGTCTTATATTGTAGTAGATAAACTGAAAGAATAGACAGGGTGGTAGACCATGTGTCGAGGGTAGAGATCTAAGTATATTATCCATCAAAGTATTATAATTTCAATGCAAATGCTAATCAAAATTCCACTACTACATTCAAACAATACTGTCTGGCTCACCTATCATGCTCTTTACTTATCATACTAAAGGAACACATGCATCCCCCCAGAGCACTTACAGGTTCATATTCAAGACCATTCACACCTGTCTCTGAACAATGCAACAGGCATCCCCCCCAAAAAATCCAGAACATTAAGAGCCTGATGCTATAAACTGCTACTTGGGCAACAATAATAAAAAATCTCAGGATCATTTAGAAGTTAAAAAATAAACAATAAACTACAAAGATACAGGGAGTTTCAGATACTGCTCTAGATGATGGAGTTTCAAATTCCACATAAAATATAGGCTAGTCCTGTGTTTAATTATGGTAAGCTAAACTAAGTACTACTTTAACAGAAAAGCACATTTAGAACTTAGTTCAAATGAATCATCTAACAGTTTGAATTTAAATTCATGACCATGTGAGAAGTGCAGTGTCCTTAACTTAACAATCTCTAGATCAAATTTGATTAATGTTTTCCAAAATAACATGTATGTGTTTTAGACATTGTAATAAACACACACAAAAAATGTAAGGAATTTTACTTACTTGAATCTTGACGACATCCAGTCATGCAAAAAAAAGGAGATGAGCTTGACATGAAGTTTGCAGGTAGAGTGAGTTCATGGCCAGATGACCGGACCTATAAACACTTCTTCTATCCAGCATTGTGAGGACAATCAATAGAACCCATTAACTATGTAAATGTGGTCTTGAGGAAAAAAACTAACATTTGCAAGCCTTTTTTTAAAATTGTTGAAAGTGATGTTGTAATTCTGCAACAGTGGGCTTTACAGGGTTAAATACTGTAGACATCGATCCGATCCAAATCCATGTAAAAACATCTTATATTTAACAAAAGAAAATGACATGGGTAGCGCAAATATGACTGTTTAAGCCCCGTCCCTCATTTTCGTTCTGTGGCTGCGCGGTTCTGAAACTGTGGTGCTGCGGGTCTGCAGCTGGAGGCTGTTTTTTGAATGGATGTCAATGGATGAGAGGCTTCACTATGCTGATTAAACAGCTTTTGTGGGGAAATAGCTAATCATTTAATGAATCGACAGCCTGTTGGCTAATCTTCAGCATGTTTTACACTAAACAATACTTTCGTTGGGAACTATATGTAGATTTTAGCTTGATAAAAATTTATTTTTAAGAGAAGGCAGACTAGGTAATGTTTGCGACAGGTGGGACTCATTTACGGCATTACCAACAGCAAATGTGCCACAAGTTTAACAGATAGAACAATAGATGTTGTCAAAGAATACTAACAAGAAGTGAAACTCAATAGAACGTTCCATTGCAACTCCGAACCATAGACTGTAAAAAAATATGGACGTAGTGTCCGTGACGTCACCCATAGAGTTTTGAACAGTAGTTTTGACCAGTGCCCAAGGAAGTTGACCGGAAGTTGAAGTCGGCCGCGTGCCGCCATCTTGTAGCAGAACTTCACTTGCGTTAGCATCCCATTGACTCCCATTCATTTTGGCGTCACTTTGACAGCGAATAACTTTACATCTGAGACGTTTAAAGACTCCATTTGTCCATTATTTATTTCTAAAGATACACGACAATGTATAAAGGGCTCCATTACCTTCTATGTTACATTATGGCCCCGTAGAAACAGTTTTTGTAAAAATAGGCTAACGATTGCGTCATAACCACTCGACTCTCTGTCGCACAGTAGAGAAATTACCGTACAGACAGGAGGAGAAGCTCGCAGGCAATAGTATGCATTAACTTAATATGGCGTACTGGCGTTACATTTTAAAATACTATACAAAATAATTAATCAGAATACTTACTCCTGCTCACTCACGCCAAAGAACTCCCCGCTCAAGCTCGCCGTCTCTGCAAGATTAACGATGGCAGTTTGCACGCAGCTACTAGAAGATTTACATCTGTCAGACAGGTTGCTGACGTCATCAAGCTTAGTTTGAGTCTGCGCGTCGAAACGGAAGTGCTAAAAATCGCTAAAAATGGGCTTCACTTGTCTCAATTGAGTTCCAATGGGCTCGCTGTGTCCATTTCTTTTACTGTCTATGGTTTTGACGCGCAAATGAGGCCGCGGCCATCTTAGCTGCACGTGACCGCACATCACTCACGGATAACTGAAAATGGGCAAAGAGGCGGGACGAAGTTGGAGCCCATGCGACTTGTTGCTGAAACCACGCCCGCCCTAGCTATCTATCTTAGATACTATCTAAAATATTAATAAAGATAGCAATATCATTAGAAAGTACTAAAGGATTACTGTCAATCTACGGTGATTTTTTTACGATAACGTTATAGATGCTCCAACACCAGTAGGCTAATTAATTTGTGTGGGGTGTGCAAATAACACAAATCAAATGGGATTTCATACCTTTATAATGAAATAGAGATCGCGAGATGAATCCAATCAGTGGCACTTGGGTAAAATATATATATAGCCTATATATATATATGTACCAGATGTATATCTCTCAAATGTTCTCTCAATGAGCACGTATCCAAAGTATAATTTTTCAAAATAGTGCAGCAGTTTTAGTTATATCCAAGCAGTGCTGTCGGAGTTGTATATCCTCCTGGTATTGTCATTGTAGTATAATCTCAGGAACAAAACTTTTAGCCAATGCCACGACGATCCAACAACGTGTGTTCCGCATGCGAGCACATGTACACAGACTGACATCTGTCTCAAGTATGCAGCAAGCCATATATTGTATAAAATAATACAGAAAAAAAGCACAAATACGACTGAGATGCCAAATTCAGCGGCTGAAATGAGCTGCTGAGGTAACATGACGGCTCACAGACAGCAGCGGCATACCTGTCACTCAAGTGACCCCGCCCTTAATTATGCAGAACTTTAAGGCTTAATATAATTTAAACGAATGAGCTATAAAAAAATTCACCCCCCTCAGAGTTGTCATGAAGGGCAAATTCGCAGTATAGACCAAAACCACAATATGAACCAGACTGTAAACATGTTTTTTTCTGCTGTAAACTTGGCTAATTTAACATGATGGTCAATGAGATTCTGCTCACTTCTGCAGCCTGTCCCTAGCGGCCAGTCGATGAATTGCAGTTTAATTCACTTCCATATTGGCTTCACGAGAAACAGGGGGAGGTTGCCGCTTGCTCCGAACCCAGCAGCGGCCCTGCGTTTCCGCCATTTTGTGGTGAAAGCGACTTGCAGTCCACTAGTTTCTATGGCAATATCAGCTGCTTTGTTAAAAAAAAACATTAAAGCTGAAATCAAACCTGAATGATGACAACACAGAATAAAATACTATCACTAGTGATCATCAAATCCTTTTAACAGTTTATTTTACACTTTCTTCCACTTTTTTTTTTTTTTAAAGTCAGTTTGGGTTAAAATTATTTGAAGTTCAAGTATTAACATTATAAACACTGAATTAATACCAACATATGAAATTAAATTAAGGACATGCATCAGAAAAAATTGGGAATGTTGGACAATAAATATATGAATATAGCAGCTTGATTTTGCAGTGTTGTCTAATGTCCGTTAAAGCAAAAGTGTCCAAAAAGGAAATACATAGCCTAACTGACACAGCAGTGCATCATGTATTATAATTTATGACTGTGCTCAACACCCAGCGATTGTTTCCTGCTACTGAAGCAGATTTAAATACTTTCACATGGAATTTGAACACCGACTGTAATCGCAGACTGAACGCAACTGGCTCTGACTGGATGCTTGAGCGTGATCAGTCAAGGCTATCGATTTACATTCAATCGGCCTTACAATCGTTAAGTTTGTTTGGGTCGTCGAGCCTTGCGTCATCCCATTACTGTCATTTTTACATGTTTTACACTGTTTCTGACAATAAAAGAGTGAAAAGGATAAAAAAGATTGGAGCTTGTCATTTAAAATTTTTGAAGTTTGTTTAGCCTAGTAATTGCAGCTTGTCTGTAACCAGTTCAGAGTCAAGACCATGCAGTTCAATCTAACAAAATCCAGCCAATTATAAAGAAATCTTTACTGATTCTTCTAATAAACTAAACTTAAATTTCTCTCTCAACCCTGTTGTCACTGACAGCTGCAGGTAGGCCTACAATCTATAGGCCTATATAATTGTCTGATACTCATATAATATCACAAAATTTGTGTAGCCTATGTTAATTTTTTTTTTTTTTTTTTTTTTTTTGAGTAATCAGGTGCAAATTATGGTGTAAATGCACATACATATTTCTAGAAGCATCCAATACATAAGGTTTGCAGTATTAATGATTTTTATTAGAGGTATCAGAGTTTAATGGATTTACAATCGAGACATTATAATGATAATGGCTACAGTGAAATGATAATCATTTTCTTTATAATTTTACAGATAATTGTCATTTTAATTTGTCATTTGATTAAGACATACAACATAATATCACTCAATTACTATTACACAACAATCCCCCAAAAATGTTTGCAAACTTTAATGCAACTTTTTAATGAAACAGCTTCATTGTTGTTCCATCAAGTTTTCTGTCTCTAAATCAGCTGACATCCAGCACAAGGTTTGCAATATTGTTATCAGCATTAGAAATTAATTAATTAGTTTGTTATAATGAAATTATTCTAATCTGCATAAAACATAA
Source organism: Megalobrama amblycephala (assembly GCF_018812025.1). Lineage (NCBI taxonomy): Eukaryota > Metazoa > Chordata > Actinopteri > Cypriniformes > Xenocyprididae > Megalobrama > Megalobrama amblycephala. Next base: position 46,078,104 of record NC_063050.1, read on the forward strand.
CTCAAAATAGTTCCCTCAAAAATGTTTGCAAAGTTGAATTGCTCAATAAGGGTTTTGAAGCAAAAAGCGCTGTCTTTTTTGTTATTAAAATATATTTTCTTTCAATCTTTATTCCATATTGGTGTAATATGCAATTCATTTATACACATTATAATTGTCTCAGTTACAGTCTAAGACACCAATATGAATTAGAAGAATTGGAGAATTATATGTATAACCTGGAGTTTCTTTATTAATCTCATTGTGATTCAGCTGCTAATTAAAATAATAGCCCAGATTCCATTGCTGGTTCTGTAGAGCTATCAAACACCTTAAAAGATTTTACTTTATAAATCTTTTTCAAGTATTTTTCTAAATCATTCACAGTTTTTTCTTTGGGAGTGTGGTTCTTGTTCACTCCAAAAAATCCTCCTGAGATTTGACATTTCTCATTGTTGTCTAAGCAGCAGTATGCAGTCCAGAAATATCTAGGCACATTCACCCTGTTGTTCAATTTACGTTTACCTGGTGTCACCCCTGTTACAATGAAAGCAGAATACTCTTTGCATTGCTCAGATAGTTTATTTGCCATTTTTTCTTCTAGTGCCCTCCATTGACCTCTGTTAAAAGAGGGGTTTTGTGGAGCAGCGTTAGTGAGAGTGAAGGTGGCATCAGCACAGCTCTGGGAGTTTGCCTGGAAGACCGGTTGCAGATGACCTCTGTCAGACCCAGACCTCACATAATCTCTATTGAGAGCTTGATGTCTTCCAAGTCTAGGTATATTCACATCTTTCTCAAATTTCATGTCTGTATTATCACCACCATCAAGCTGCAATAATGAATCAATTGAAAACATGAATTTGAGAGCAGTTCATGTTAGAAGAGAAACAAACCACACTAGTGCTGCATTTACATGACTGGCTGTAGGATGAAACTTAAAATAAGCACAGCAAACAAGGCCAAATCTACTGTTGTTCTTCCTTCGAGTTACACACATTACAAACTCATCACTACTTTTCCATACGGCTCCTTCTGCTATTGAGTTTGTAATGTACCACAGTATATGATCAATCTCATTACAAGCATTTATCTGATTCTTTGTTATTTTTTTTATTTTACACACCTGTGTATTCAGTTTCCTCATGTTTCTTAAGAGAGTAATATTTCACTTACGTTGGGTTCAATGTACCACTTGTTTAGTCGTTTGCATTTCTTTATCCCTTCAAACCTGTAGGCTGAGTACACTGGGATCTTGTTCTTAGTATCATAATATGTGGCATAATGAACAACACCATTTAGAGTTTGGCAGATCTGCTCATACTGTGATCCAGTAAATGTTGTTGGTGATTTTCTGCCTGCAAAAAATTGACCACACTTCTCCTCAAAATCTTCCACAACTTCAGCCGAAACACTGGAGACAAGTGACAGCATCAGCACATGAAGAAGCATCATCATGATGAAGAGGATGAGATGATGAATGATCAAGATCTCTGCAAGAACAACCGTGTTATAATTTTTATAACAACTTATGTTGTGTAATATATAAATAAACAAACACGCACCTCAAATTTAGCAGTATAAGTCAAAGATCAAGCTCTTAACCTGTTAAATGAAGAGACAATAATGCAAGAATGTAGGAAACATGAAACACAACACTTTCCATGGAGTAATTAAACATCTATTATTAAATACTTAACAGATCATAAAGAATAGAATGTAAAGGCCAAAGGCAGCTCTACAAATACTATAGTACCGACACAAAGACAAGGATGTGTTGCAGTGAGTTTGGAGAATATTTCCAACCTCCTGCTTTGTCATGAACCCTTTTAAGGAAATGTGGCTCCCAATCTTGATCCACCACATATCTTCCTGGTTACAATACATATTTAAACAAAGTTCCTTAGTCCAATAAACGTGCATGCTTATGAAACTAAAAGAGAACACTTTAAAGTAAACAGTATCTGACAATATCTGTGGCCCTATTTCCACCTGACATGCTTTCTTTTTCTTTCTTTTTTTTAATCTTTTTTCTTTTTTTTTTGCCAGGTGGCAGAACTGCTGACTGGCATCAAAGTCAGTTCCTCCGCATTTAGATCTATATATTGTATTTATTGTGTTATAGCAGATAAAGTGTCAAGGCTTTTTATGTCTAAAGGTTTGCTTTATGTATTTCCCTTTAAGCAGATAATCATTTGTTTTACTCCTGTTTTCCCGTTTTCCATTTTTTCTTCTCATTATTATTATTAGTATTATTAGTATTATTATCAATGTTGAAAACAGTTATGCTGCTTAACATGTTTGTGGAAACAATGATACCATAACATTTGTGGTAAGATTAAAAAAAAGAAGAAATGAATACTTTTACTCTTCAAGGATACATTAAATTAATCAAAATTGAAGTGAAGACATTTATAATGTTTGATAAATGCTTTAAAAATTAAAAAAATAAATAAATTCATTTTTGTTTAAATAAATGCCTTGGTGAGCAGAAGAGACTTCTTTTAAAAACATAAACATTTTTTTAATGTTTCCAAACTTTTGACAGGTACTGTAAACTAAGGCTGAAATATGAATTAGTGTGAAGATAGCCCATTTAAAATTCAAATCATAAAATTTTTGACTAGTCAGCTTTTATGTTAAGGCAGTTAACTAGTTAACTATGATTAGTTAAGCTTTTTTTTTTTTTTTTTTTGTCAAAAAGAAGATCAGCCTTTGTAAACAATATGGAGAAAAGTCACTTTAACGAACAAATAAAATAAACAAATATCTAAAAATGCCTTTGAAAACAATTTCACTTTACTTGCTTCAATGTTTGCTTAAATGTACAACTGTACTTAAACGCTTCAAACTTGTAGTTCGAGTAAACAGGGATTTTAGCTTCAGTGGAACCATCAGAGAGAAAGCATGAGTTCAGGTGGAAGGATGTCATATATTAAGACAATGTGATAAAATTAATTTTACATTATCTATGTGCAAATAAAATTGGTATGTTTCTGGATTATGCATAAGAAAGATAATAGGCAAGATACCACTTTTTCAAATATTTCTCAGGCTGGAGTTTTTTTAATTTTAATTTTTTTAAATACAGTTCTTGCCTACAAAAAAGCTATTGAACATTTCCACTGTTATTGCCCAGAAAAGAAAAGAAAAAACGTCACTAAACATGTATTGAACTTTTTGTTACAACCTGATAGCAGGCAAGTTTTTTGTTTAAAATCTACCATCATTATATAGCTGACACTTGCTTAAATGTATACTCATCTGTTTTTATTACAGTACTACAATAACTATGTTTGTGTAATTGGACTATTAACTAATAAACCTTATATTTACTGAGATATAGCCCTTGTGACATCTCCATGTGATAACCTGATCTTACAATAAATGTATTAAAAGTTACAAATTAGGCAAATATCAGTTGCTGGACTATTTGTATATAAACGGTAATGAAGATCACATAACAGGTCTAAAAAACAAAACTGAGAACAAACCTTAATATAGCATAACAAATACTAACAATTTAAAAAGTGAAGTTAAAGATGTATCCAGTCAAAAACTGTTACTCACCACTCTAATAGATTCTAATAGATGAAACTCATGTGATGTTTTTCACCTTGTTTTCACCTCATCTCCTTCTCATCTATAATTTCCTCCTTTTACTGACATTCATATACCCTCTCCAGTCAGTAAATGTGCTTTCTCAACAATTTCATTTTAGTAACTCAGCTAAAATAAACAGGGAACTAAAACCAGAGAAGCTTCTTTCTTTTCTTTTCACAAAAGTTCAGTACAGTTCAGCATGCGTTAGCTTATTAAAAATAAACAAAACCAGTTCTGCTTATAACTTTACATACTCCTTGCAGAATATGCAAGATGTTATGATTTAACAAAATAAGAGGGAACATAAAAATACATGTTTTTTTTATTTTTTATTTTGTACTGTTCTGAATAAGCATAAGCGCATAAGTTTACATACCCTTGACTATTAATTTTGTGTATTATTATTGTGTATTACAGATTGATCAATAATCATTGTGATCAATAACTGTTTTTATGTTTTTTGATAATTGTTCAGTCCCTTGTTTGTCCAGAGTCCTTGGTTTTTGTATGGACTGTTCTATGGAGTTTGACCCTTGCCTGTCTTTGGATTTACATTTTGGATTACCCCATTAAAGCTGCATATGGATCTTACCTTCTTGTCTCTGTGCCTATGTGACAAAAATACACTTACATTACCTAAATTACATAACTGACATAAAATCCATAATGTTTGTAATAATATCTATTCAGTGTGATATCAAAAGGTGTGACGTATGACACAAGGTTTTGATTAGAACAGAGTGTGCATGGCAATACAGTAAATGTTCTCACTGTACCATATGACATACTGTAGTTGAAATGTATAAGGGTGAGTTACAGTATAATGTCTCTACCATGGTAATACCTCTAATCAGTCTGATGTTATACAGTCAGTCCTTACAGTCAGTTATACAGTCACTCTATCCTGCTCTGTTCACAAATCTCAACAAATTTCACCACCACCACCACCACCACACACACACACACACACACACACACACGTTGGGTTCCCATGTTTTATGGGGACTTTCAATAGACATAATGGTTTTTATACTGTATAAACTCTTAGTAGGCTACTTATATTACAGCAGGTCATCAAAAGTGCACTTTTTTCCAAACATTTCAGCACATTTTCAATTGTTTAAGTACAATACACAAAATCACAAAGTATCCTTTTCACTACACTAAATAAGTGTTCATCTATATAAATCAGTGGTCTCAAACTGCCTGCCCGCGGGCCATTTACGGCCCGCCCTCCCCCTCCACCCGGCCCGCAATTGATCTCAAAAATAAAACATAATCCGGCCCGCTAAAATTATTATTTTTATCACTCTCTAGTTGCTACTTGTCTGATATGCAAAGAAAAAGTCGCCGTTCTAAGGATCATTCACATATCGCGTCACATAAACGGCCGCGCCGCATTCTTCTTTCCAATGCGTTTTCGCTCCAGTGGCGTCTGTCGTTGCTATGCAACCATGAGCCGCGCTCTCAACCGCGTCGCTTCTATTACGAGCGCGCTTGCCTAAATTACAGTAAAAGCACTCGACTTTAAGTCACGAGCGTCGATTTAAACCACCGAAACGCGTCCGATGCAGCCATTAAACGTTACCGATGCTCAAACAGCATCTTGGACAAATGTGTCTCAGCTGTGTGAGCACAAGCGCTGCAGGTGTCTGTCAAGAAACAGAAGAGTGTACAATGTATTCAGGCATTGTATTTGTTAAGTACAGTGTTGTTCAGTGCAAGATTTTAATGTTATTTAAGCTAACATAAAGTAAGGGAAAATACTTCTACTAAATGTTAAAAACTAATAATGTATGTAACAATGAGAGATTTTTATTTTTTGGCAAAATAAAGTTGATATAATAGCTCCAGTTTTTTGTTATTTATGACCCCTCCACGCCACAAGTGTTGCTGGTTTTGTTCCTAAATTACTATTTTTTTTATTCCATGCACCTTGTTGGATGTGAGAAGTTGCACCAGACTATTGCAATTAATAGTATTATATTAGTAGTATTATAGTAGTATATTAGTAGTATTATATTAGTAATAGTATTATATAATTATATTACACTCTAACAATGAGAGAGACACTGCTGTTTACATTTAGTATGGTAAATACAATATTTATAGTATAGGTATAAAAATATTTTAGTAGGCCTAATGAAATTTGAAGTAGGCTAAATGAGAAATAATGCAAAAGAAAGTAAGTTTTCTGAAATGTTGCGCTTTCTTGCGCTTGAATGTTAATATGGCCCTCCTATGAGGTGTCAATCACAGAAACAGCCCCCCGCCAATTTGAGTTTGAGACCCCTGATATAAATGTTTCATTCACAGTAACTGCCTTTCATAATGCTACTATCAAACTTTTGATTTGCATCTCTTTTCGTTCAGTAGATTATTTAATCAAACTGAGCTTAATGGTTAATCAATGGATCATTTGGTACACCTATATATTTCTATAGATACTGATTCTATAAGCATAGTTTCCATAGAACTGATTTGCAGTTTCCGATATGGATAATCAAATGTAATGAATTATTTTTACATTATAAGCAATTTATCTTAGACGATGACCACAATTGTATGTGGGGTCATGGTAAACCTTGCGTTGTGAACCAAATGTCCCCCACAAACAAAAGTGTTTAACATTTCTCTCTATTCTGCCTCTTAGTATTGTACTGATTTCTGACACTAAATATTCAGCAATAGTATTGATCCAACTGCACAGACTCTATTAGATGAGAACTGAACTGAGCTGAACAATGACACTACTTTCTTTTTAGAGCAGAATTGAACTCTGTACATATCGTTGACCATTATTTCCCTGTTTATCGCTGTAACTTTGAAACAATCTGATTTGTATAGCGCTATATAAATATAGGTGACTTGACCTGACTTGATTTATAAAATTTTAAAATGAATGGTCAAAAAATTGGCGGGAAAATCAACATTCAGCTGTTGAGTTTGTGATACAATGTTTCCAGCAATTTCTATTTCAGTGTAAATACATTTATGTTGTATTAAAATCACAGTGATTCTGAACACCAAATGTGAGTAAAAGATTTCACATGTATTTATCTGTATATATTTCCAAGGTACATTTTTGTAATAATGTAACTTTACATTTTAAATGGATCTCAAACTTTGGGTGAACCAAGATTCTGTTAGCCACAGTGGAAATGTGCACAACATGAGATAAAATCTGTCCAATGAAGAGGCAATATACATATGTATATATATAATCTTTATTCCAATATGATTCACTTCTTTTAAACACATTATAATTGTTTTGATTGTTACAGTCAAAAATGAAATGAATTTTCTTTAATGATTTTCTTTATGATTCAACTGATAATTAAAATCAGAAATGATAATAACAAACAAATTGGTAAAGTTTGGTAAAGCTCTATTTTGAAAGCTTTGGTTTCTTTGCTGGTGGTTCTAAGGAGCTATCAAACACCTCAAAAGATTTGACTTTATAAAGCTTTGCCAACTCTGTCTCTAAATCATTCACAGTTATGTTCTGGGGAGTGATGTTCTCATTCACTCCAATAAACCCTCTTGAGAATTGACATTTCTTATTGTTGTCTAAGCAGCAGTATGCAGTCCAGAAATGACTAGGCACATTAACTCTCTCGTTCTTTGTCTTTTTAGTACCTGGAACCACCCCTGTTACTATGAATACAGAAAGCTTTTTGCATTGCTCGGACAGTTCTCCTGCCATGTTTTCTTCTAGTACCCTCCATTGACCGCTGTTAAAAGAGGGGTTTTGTGGAGCAGCGTTAGTGAGAGTGAAGGTGGCGTCAGAACAGTCCTGTGATTGTGCCTGATAGACTGGTGCCAGATGACCTTTGTGGTAGCCAGACTTCACATAATCTCCATTGAGAGCTTGACGTTCTCCCCAAATATCCTCAAATGCCATGTTTGGTGGTGTCTTATCAAGCTGCAATATTGAATCAAACTAAAAACATGAGCTTAAGAACAGTTGCATTAAAGATAAATAAAAGCAACTAATTCATACATGACACAGACACTGCAAGATGAAACTTTAAATAGACATAGCAAACACTTTTAGGCCAAATCTACTGTTATTCTTCCTTTAAGTTATACAAACTCATCACTACCACCTGTCCATATGGCTGTTTCTGCTGCTTTTTGTTTTAGTTAACTATAGTAACCCTGCACCCACCAAACTTCTTTTTGTTAAATAGTCTCCTTGAAAAAAATGTGTTTGTGCTATTTTGCTTTTAAATAAATTTATCTCAGTTTAATATTTCATTATCTGTTGGGCTGTTGTTTTTTTAGTAGACAGGTCATTCTTCTGGTATCGCTTTAATTACTATTATTAGTCAGTTTCAAACAGCTCCATTGACACCATAACATAAAATAACATCCTTACAACAAACTAATATAAACAACAAATACTAAACAATAACAGGATATAACCTTTAATAGAATTAATTTAGAGTAATATTTCACCTACTTGAGGTTCGATGTGCCACTTATCTAGTCTTGTGCAGCCCATTTTCTTTTCAAACCTGTAGGCTGAGTACACTGGGATCCTGTTCTTAGTATCATAATATGTGGCATAATGAGCAACACCATTTAGAGTTTGGCAGATCTGCTCATACTGTGATCCAGTAAATGTTGTTGGTGATTTTCCGCCTGCAAAAAATTGACCACACTTGAGCTCAAAATTTTTCACAACTTCAGCCGAACCACCGGAGAGAAGAAACAGCATCAGCACATGAAGAAGCAGCGTCATGATGAAGAGGATGAGATGATGAATTACCAAGATCTCTGCAAGAACAACAACCACATGTGATACTTTTTATAACAGCTTATACAGTGTAATATGTAAATAACAAATAAACATTTACCTCAAATTTATAGCAGTACAAGTCAAAGATCAAGCTATAATCAAGGAAGAGACAATAATGCAAGAATGTAAAAAACCTGATACATCTACTAAATACAGTGTAAAGGCCAAAGGCAGCTCTACAAATACTACAGTAAATACAGACACCAAAAGCCAAGGACACACTGGTGTTGCAGTGAGATGTGGGAGTGTTTATAACCTCCGGCTTTGTCATATTTTGTCGTACTATGAACCGGAGCTCACAATCTTGATCCACCACATATCTCTCTACATCTACAATACATATTTAAACAAATTTACTTAAGTTCTGACTGGCATCATAGTCGCAATTTTCCAGTCATGCAAATATAGATCCTGTTTACTTGAATAACAAAGACCAAATCTCATGCAGTGAAGGTTAAACAAACACACTCACTGAATAGGACACTAGGTAAACTCTTCTTGTTAATATTATATTTTCTCTCTGGTGGTTTCGGTTGAAATTGTGCCAACATTTGTATTACACTCAGGATCTCACAACTACTGGTAATGAATGCAAACAAATGCACAAAATTGTTTAATATTTCTCTCTGTTGAGCATCTTTAAATTTGATGATATATATATAAAACGTTTGTGATGCAATTTAGAGTTTGTGATACAATTTTTCCAGCAATTGCTATTTTAGTGTAAATACATTTATGTTGCATTAAAAGGTGCAACAGGTGGGACCATGGTTTCTGAATGCCAAATGTGTGTAAATGTGTTTAGATGTATTCATCTGACTGACATATTTTTTTTTTTTTCAAGGGAAATTTTCTCCTAATATAGTTTAACGATGTTATAATGATCTCAGACTTTGAGTAAATCAACACTGATAGCTGTGGCTAGCAGTTTACATGCAATGTTGGCAACATGAGTAGTAAAAATTGACATCTTACTCAATTTACATATTTTATTCATTTCATATTAGTGTAATATTATAATTATAATTGTTTCAATTATTAATCACATCTACGAATTAGAGGAATTTAACAAATACATATAAAGCAGTTCTTTAAGGATTTTCATGGATTTAACTGATCATATATTTTATTTTTAAAGGCATTTGATAAAGTTTCTCTTTCAGAAAATAGCCCAATAAAGCTTTATTTTGAAAGAGCATTTTTTGTTTATAAAACAAATGAAAAGAAGATGTGACATTATAATTGTTTTTCAACTCTATCTTTACATCATTCAGTTTTGTCTTCAGGAGGAATTTTCTTGTTCTCTCCAATAAATCCTCTTGAGATTTGACATTTGTTATTGTTGTCTAGCAGCAGTATGCAGTCCAGAAATAGGCACATTCACTTTATTGCTCATTTTTTAATTGCCAAGTACCAAAATAAGAAGTATATCTTTTAAATTTACAGACATGTTGCAATATTTCTTTCTAGTACATTAACATCAGAACTGTCAAAGTAAACTGAACAGCTTCTCATTTAAGTTCTTGTTATTTAAAGACTTATTTAAATGTCGTCCCACACCTGTAAGACCTTTGTTCATCTTCAGGACACAAATTGAGATATTTTTTGATGAAATCCAAGAGGTTTCTGATCCCCAAGAGAAAGCAACATAATTACCACATTCAAGGTCCAGAAAAGTAGTAAAGAGCTCTCGGATTCCATCAAAAATATCTTAATTTGGTTGTCAAACTGAGGGAAAGATAGTATCTCAAACAGGAGGAAGATAATGAACAGGTAAATATTTGATGTACACCAGGTCACTTCCTGAATAACACGTCAAGAAAATCTTTAGTTACACTTTATTTTAATGTTTCAGTGTTACAGTGTAAATATATATTTAAGAACTGAGTAATAATAATTAACCACATACTTACTAGGGTTAGGGTAAGGATTAGGGTGGTGTTTGGGGTTAAATGCATGTAATTCTGCACAATTTATAGTAATCCCTTTAGTAACTAATATGTAACAAGGACACTGTAAAATAAAGTGTTACCAAATCTTTATTATTAAAAGAAAGTGTAAGAATTCTTTAAAACAACTAAACTTTTGTGCATCATATTTTACTTTAACCTTATGAAGCCATTTTTTAATAAAACAATTTCTTTGGATATTCATATTTTCATACCGAAATGAATAACAAACGCTTATAAAGCATATTTTTAAATTCTAAACAGGTGAAAAATTCTGAATTCTGAATTCAGACAGCAACAAAATCTCAGACTAACTCCTGTAAATATTGAAATTATCTTACGTCCCCATGAGAAACGATTTGCGGTTCAAATAGGGCTTACGATCATATTTTGTCATCATATGAAATGAATGAAACTTCTACCACTTGTTTTGTTTTATAATTTGTACATTTATACACCTTACAGTGTAGTACTTAAAACAGAGCAAACCATAATTTGCATTAATTATGATTTATGGGCCACATTCAGCTAATTGCACAGTTTGCCCCAAATTCACAAGGGAAAAGGAACTAAATAACTGTCATGGGGACAAAAATATATTATTGTAAGGAAATAACACAAAATACTATTTAAACATACAAGATTTACAGCATGTACAGCAATTCTGTCTTTATGGTGCTGCCCCCTACTGGAGAGCTACAACCTATCAAGCGAACATTTGTGGAATGGTTGGTAAAATGTGATATCAAAAAAAAAAAAAAAAGTCTATGTTTAGATTCTTTAATTTAATTCTTTATTTTTATGCATGGAGTGTGTAGTGATGTGTGTGTTCACCTTAAGTCCCTGAGTTGTGTGCAGTAGGAAAGAGCCTCCAGCAGGGCCAGCGTGTAATTCATGGTCTTTATTGATCCAAGATTTGCCAGCGATAACGAATGAAGGTCCTTGCACCCCTTAACCAGATCGATCAGTCCTGTCCCCTTCAGAACTCCCGGTAAGTGAGAGAGGGTGAGCTTAACGCAAAAACTTCATCCCTCCTAAAGCAGTCAACTCACCGTCTCTGACATTGTAGGACCAGGAGCATGGGACGGGGTCCTTGTGGTTGACCAGCTGGACTTAGATATCCTAGGTACTTACAGAAGCCCAGAGTTTTGTGACCTTAAAGAGCGTGATGGAGCGTAGGGTGATAGAAGATTGGTTAAATACACAGGTGCTAAACCATTTAGGGCCTTATAGCAATACTTTATAATTGATACGGAACTCAATAGGTAACAGTGTAGAGATGATAAAATTGATGTTATATGATCATATTTTCTTGAACTCTAGCAGCTGCATTTTGGACTAATAGTTGCTTGTTTATTGAGGATGCGGGACAACCAGCTAGTAATGCATTACAGTAATCTAGTCTAGAGGTCATGAATGCATGAACTAACATGTTCCGTAGCTTAGCGATGTTTCTGAAGTGGAAGAAGACAGTTTTTGTAACATGTGAAATATGAGTTTCAAAAGACATGTTGTTGTCTAATATAACACACAGGTCTTTAACTGTAGAGGATGAAGTAACAGTACATCCTTCTAAATGCAAACTGTATTCTAAGAGATTCTGTGTACAGATTTTTTGGTCTAATAAGTAATACTTCAGTCTTAATTGAAGAGAAGAAAATTACAGGTCATCCAATATTTTATATCTTTAACTGCCAGCTTGAACGATCTTGGGACATGAGTTAATTATATATATATATATATATATATATATATTCTTTGTGATTCTTTGTTATTTTCTTTAGGTAATTATAATTATTTAGTCTGAAATAATAATAAAAAACATTTAGTAAAGTTTCTCCTTCATATAAAAACTTAAAGCTTTATTGTCACGGGTTGGTTGAATATGCAGAAAAAAATAAACAAACACAACCACATTAAACTTAGATGATACCAGACAATGAAACTGAGGGCTTAAATGGATGATTGGCAAGGCAAGTCAAGTTTATTTATATAGCACATTTCATACACAATGGTAATTCAACGTGCTTTACTTAGAAAAGGATTTAAAATAGTTATAAAATAATCACAACAGATGCATAAGAAATAAAAATATCATGCATAAGAAATAAAAATTCCTGAATCACTAAATTCAGGGCACCCCTGTCTGACTGAAACATTACTGGTGAGGAGCTTAATAACCAAGGAAACTAACTTGGCAGGTAAAATAGGAACAAAACACAGAGAAAACTAAACCAAAATTGACCACAGGATACATTTATTTTGAAAGCTTTACTTTTTTGTTTCATTGGGGGTACTGTAGAGCTATCAAACATCTCAAAAGATGTGACTTTATAAAGATTTGCCAACTCTTTCTCTAAAACATTCACATTTAAGTTCTGGGGAGTGATGTTCTCATTCACTCCAATAAATCCTCTTGAGATTTGACATTTGTTATTCTGGTCTAAGCAGCAGTATGCAGTCCAGAAATGACTAGGCACATTAACTCTGTTTTTCAATTTACTTGTACCTAGAACCACCCCTGTTACAATGTAAACAGAATACTTTTGTAGACATTGCCCTGTTCGATTTTTTGCCATGTTTTCTTCTAGTACCCTCCATTGACCGCTGTTAAAAGAGGAGTTTTGTGGAGCAGCATTAGTGAGAGTGAAGGTGGCATCAGCACAGTCCTGTGATTGTGCCTGATAGACTGGTGCCAGATGACCTTTGTGGAAGCCAGAGTTCACATAATCTCCTTTGAGAGCTTGATGGATTCCTCGTAGTTTTATATTCACAGACCCCTCAGATGCCATGGATGGTCCTGCTTTATCATCATCAAGCTGCAATAATGAAACAGTTGAAAACAAGAGCTTAAGAACAGTTGATGTTAGAAGAGTCAATTTTATCCCTTAAAACTCATCATCAAAATTACACATTTAAAGGTTCTTTACTGTGAAAATAATTTCCTTATGCCTTAAAATAGCTTGAATGTAACTACACCCTTGCTTCATTTAGTATTCATGGATTCATGAATATGCAAATTAGTCTATTAGTTGGGCTACCTGTCCAACCAACAACCAAGTGTGACACATAATATAAAAATATTATATAAAACATAAAATATTCTATTTTTGTTAAATAGTTATTGTAATATTATAATATTATTTAAATATTATTTATTTAAAATATTTTACCTTAATTAAAGTTTAGAAGTGCATATTTTTAATAATGAATGTGTCAGGATCACCAGTTGGAGTGCCCTGGTTAGCCACCAGAGGGCGCTCCACCCCGGACAATTGCCTCACCACTGCAGACTTCATTTCCCATAACCCACTTCCCGGACTCATTATCCCTTCATTGCACCCAGCTGTCTTGAGTTTTGTTATTAGTGTCTGTCTATTTATACTGAGTTTGTTTCTGCCTTTGTTGTTGAGTCTTAGACTAATGTTACATGCACCTCTGAATTCCTGCTTCTAGTGATGGCGAGATGAAGCCTCATGAAGCATTGAAGCTTTTCAGCCAAGTGGTTCACAAAAAAGGTTCATTTCTCGAGGCTTCATTTGCTCACAATACCAGCTGGTGGTCAAAGAGTGTAAAACAAGTAGATACATTACAGATGACCCGATGTGATCTGTGATACACTGTATTTTGCGGCAGTTATGGCCTAGAAATAACGGTGAAGAAAAAATCAATTTCCACAAAGACTTATATATTTATTTGAATGTAATGTGTATTTTCTGGTTGTATATAATGATTGTATAACATAAGTGTGTAATGAACGTATTGGCTTCAAATGAATGGCTATCAAATGTGTGTAAACAAATTCTTTGGTCATAACAGGCAGGAGGGGCGATATTATTATTCTAAAACCACAAATTCTGAGGGGATCCTATGGTTTATATGTCTGTCAAAATGTCGTGTCAAGATTTGAACCGCATCTAGTCGAACCATTCGAACCAGTCAGGCAGAAGCGAGGCTTCGAACGTCATCAATGACGTCATTGATCTAAAGCGATACAAGCCTCGATACGCGCTTCACTGAAAGCTTCCGGGATTTCTCGACACACGCTCCGAAGCCTCGGCACAGACCGTAACATCACTACCTGCTTCTCTGTTTTTGTTTCTTGTATGGACAGTTTATGTGGATTTTGACTCTTGCCTAAATGTACTACTTTTTTAGATCGCCCTATTAAATGCTGCAATTGGATTTATACCTGCAAGTCTCAGTATATTCCGTGCCATGGCCTGAATGATGTTTTGTGGATAAACTACAAGAAATCAAACCAAGTGAAATCTGCAAACAAACACTGTTGGAGATTTTCTCAGAATTAACCCAACTTTTCTGAGACATTTTTACAGTCACTTTTAATATATAGCCAGATCTCCTTAAGTTCACACAGGTGTGCTACAGGTGCTGTTCATCATGTTAACATGATCATGTTTTAATGCAGAAATGTCAACATTTTTTGCATTGTCAATAGCCATCTGTTGATTTATTATGTGACACCCAACAAACTTCATTTGGACTGCTTGAAAAAAATGTGTCTGTGCTTGTTTGCTTTAAAATCAGTGTTACTTGGTTTGATATTTCATGCTGGGCTTTGAGGTAGCTTTTGAGTTCTTTGAGGTAGCAAAACAATTTCTCCAGACAATGTCCCAGTCAATCAGAGTGTTAAGTTCTCTCTCCCAGAAGCTCTCAATCGGAATATTTAAATGATACGTTTTTAAAGGGCGACTCCTTTAACGCTTGTCATTGGCCACTGTAATGAATAGCTAACATCAGTGCATAGGAAAGTATCAAAAGTATCAAAACCCACTGGCTATTGTAAGTAGAAAAATATTGAAAGTAGAATTCAGCATTTTTTTTTAATTTTTGCATTCAAGAGAAGAAAATGAATAAAATGCTTGAATATTCAATTTCTCCATGTGTGCAGGAACGAACTGCCTCTTTCCACTATTAGTCAACCAAACATCAATCCATGCCGTCATCAGTAGTTCCAACACAATAATAGTCCTCCACTGCTACAGCTTTACGTATTCTTTCATCTCTTTCTCATCAAACAACCTGACTTACAAATGGCTTTCTTCTGTTGACATAGGTTCCCTATTGCTAAATATAAGCTTTTATAGGTGTTTATTTCAGAAATATGAATGTATCTCACATCTGCTCCCATAGCATACTGCCTGTTTTATTATTAGGTGACCAACTCTAAAAATCTGTGTGGCAAAGCTGTGCAACGCATTACCTTTTTTTTTTTTTTTTTACCAACACAAAAAAGGAGGCAGTCATGGCATAACGGTTACTCAAAGGTTGCCGGTTCGATTCTCAAATCTTTCAAGAAAAATATAGGTGGGGGAGTGAATGAACAGCGTTCTCCACCCTCTATACCCACGACTGAGATGCCCTTAAGCAAGGCACCTAATCCCCAATCTCTCCATGGGCGCTGCAGCAAAAATGTCTTTCCACTGCTCTGTGTGTGTGTCAACAGTTTGCAGTGTGTGTGTCTTCACTACTCACTAATGTGTGTACACTAACTTGGATGGGTTACAAAGGACAAATTCTGTGTATGGGTCACTTTCAGTTTCACTTTCAAAAAAGAAATAAAAAAATATCTAAAAAATTCTTTCACTCTTCCATTTGTCCTGTTGTCAACAGACTCAAACTGAATGTGCATCTGTATACTGTGTCCAGTGTATATATATATATATATATATATATATATATATATATATATATATATACAGGGAGTGCAGAATTATTAGGCAAGTTGATTTTCTGATCATATTTTTTCCCAAGCACATTTTACCAATTCCAATCCACATCAATCTTAATAACTACTATTAATATTGTTTTTAATCATTTATAAGTGATATATAATTGTTCATGAAGGCTGGAAATGAAAAATGCCTTATATTCAGGTGTGCAGAATTATTAGGCAAGTTTTCTTTTACAGGCAAAATGAGCCAAAAAAGAGATTTAACTCAGACTGAAAAGTCAAAAATTATTAAATACTCATGAGAAGGACGCAATACTAATGCAATACTAGAAATTGCAAAGTTAAAGCATGACCAAGGGACAGCAAAATGCTCATTGGGTCAGCGGGGTCAGACAAAAACAGGTGGAAAAGAAAAGACACGTTAACTGCAAAATAATTAAGAATTATGTGTGAAACCATCAGGAACCCTTTAGTCTCCAACGCCACCATTTTCCAGAACTGCAACCTACCTGGAGTCTCCAGAAGTGCAAGGTGTTAGGATCTCAGAGACTTAGGTTAGCTAAAGAATCCTAAAAAATGACCCGCACTTGATAAGAATCACAAGCTGAAGTGTTATAAAATACATGAAGACTGGGTTTTTATAGGCCTTATAAACCGACAGCTTGAGAGTGACTCCTGAAGGACCAGCACCACATCCTCTTGTACCACTGTTTGAAGAATTTATCTTCCAGAATCTGGCAGTAAGTTTTGGAAGATCATTTTTAGTCCATCTCTGCAAGACAGACATTTCAGGATAAGAGATGGACCTTACTGCCAGATTCTGGATAAATTCTTCAAACAGTGGTACAAGAGGATGTGGTGCTGGTCCATCAGGAGTCATTCTCAAGCTGTCTGTCTATAAGCCCTATTAAAACCCAGTCTTCATGTATTTTATAACACTTCAGCTTGTGATTCTTATCAAGTGCAGGTCATTTTTTAGGATTTTTTAGCTAACCTAAGTCTCTGAGATCCTAACACCTTGCACTTCTGGAGACTCCAGGTAGGTTGCAGCTCTGGAAAATGGTGGCGCTGGAGACTAAAGGGTTCCTGATGGTTTCACACTTAATTCTTCACCTTAATTCTTAATTATTTGCAGTTAACATGTGTCTTTTCTTTTCCACCTGTTTTTGTCTGACCCCGCTGACCCAATGAGCATTTTGCTGTCCCTTGGTCATGCTTTAACTTTGCAATTTCTAGTATTGCATTAGTATTGCGTCCTTCTCATGAGTATTTAATAATTTTTGACTTTTCAGTCTGAGTTAAATCTCTTTTTTGGCTCATTTTGCCTGTAAAAGAAAACTTGCCTAATAATTCTGCACACCTGAATATAAGGCATTTTTCATTTCCAGCCTTCATGAACAATATATATCACTTATAAATGATTAAAAACAATATTAATAGTAGTTATTAAGATTGATGTGGATTGGAATTGGTAAAATGTGCTTGGGAAAAAAATATGATCAGAAAATCAACTTGCCTAATAATTCTGCACTCACTGTATATATATATATATATATATATATATATATATATTCATTCATTCAGACAGCTGTCTAGTCGTGTCCATCTGCATCCATTATTTCAACACACACTAACTTTTGCCCAGGTGTTGGGGACATTTCATTCTCTGCAAGAAAAATCTATGTTAGTTATGATAAATTAAAAATGTTCTTCACTGTAACCATTGAAAAGTAACTACCTAGAGGAAACTTTTATTACTCAGGAGACTTGTAGGGCTGTAAGTGTTATCAATTATGTTTTGACAAAATAGGCAAAGGCAATTGTTGACATAGCAAAGGAGTACAGATCTGTTTAGTTTGAAATTTTTCAGATTAGTTTTAAAACAGCAGTTTTTCCACTTTGAAATTAATCAGATGATCACTAGTATGTACTTAATACAAATGCAAACTTAATACCAACTCTTTATTTCTTTATTTTATCAAAGTCGTGACATTATCACCCACTACCCATAAAGCCACCTGTCCTCAGATCAGAAATCATCACTTAATACTTTGTTTGTGAGTAATTCTAAGTAATTCTGCTTATATTTTCTGTTACAATCACCATGATAAGTCAACACTTTCTCAAATGAAATTAAATAGTCCCCAGACACACTAATAAGCTGTCATGTTCCCGTTCATTCCTGGACTACATTTCCCACAATCACAAACCATTCACACACTCACATACTTTGCGAGGTCTTGTTAACTTCTGTTACAATTCTGAACGTTCTTGATTCTTGTTTGTCTGCCTGTTTCTGATCCTGTCTGTTCCTTGTTTACGATACTCCGCCGCCTGCCCCTTGGACCCTTTGCTCTGTTTTGGATTTATGTCTGTTATCTGCCAGCCCTGACCCATTGCCTTATCCTCCACTACGATTCTGCCTGCTCTCTGCCATAACTGTTTGCTGTTGTTACACCTTTGCCTGTTTGACTACGAACTCTGTTTAAATAAAGCTGCAAATGGATCTTACCATGAGTCCCGCTTCGTTACAGAAGCTAAATGGCTACTGCATTTAATAAATGTATAATATGCAATATAAAGCATGCAATTGACACATTTTCTGTCAGTAGGTTGCACAAAATGTATGTGAATACTTAATACATAAAAAAAAAATGTTTTTAAACAGATTAAATATACTGTGTACATTTTTTTAAGAATTGGTGGCCACAAACTTCAAGTAGCCTACATAAATTTATTTGTGTCTTATTCACTGTAGTAAGCCTATAGTAATGATCAGGGGTGTGACGAGATCTCGTGGCACGAGATCTCGCGAGACTAATATGTGACGAGTAGTGATGGGAAGTTCGGATCATTTTACCGACTCTGACTTTTGAGTCTCGTTCAACAAAATGAACGAATCTTTTTTCGAGTCATTTCGTTCATTTCGTTCATTTTAGCAAAATGTAATTAAAATGTTACGTGTTACTTCCCCAACACATCTACTACTTATGCAAACGTTGATCACACTACAAACAATACAAAACTACAATGCTATAAGATACAGAAATGATTAATTCATTCTTTACCTGGGTCTTTAGTTTATGACAAGCTGATTAAGCTCACCTCACCTCTTGTCTGACAAGTCTTCGGGTTTAAGTAATTCCTTAATGACGTGACAGGCAGCCCCATATGCTAAACCAATGCAGTCTGAGCCGCAAAGAGAATTGATTAGTTCATTTCAGTCTTTCGGGTTTTTCAGACGTTCCTTAATCACGTGACAGACCCATACGATAAACCAATGCATTCTGAGCCGGAAATAGAATTGATTAGTTCTCTTCATGAGTCTTTCGGGAGTCTTTCCCGAGTCACATTAAAGATTCGTTCAAAATGAACGAATCGTTCAAGAACGACACATCACTAGTGACGAGATTTCTCGTCGAGGCGAAAAGTAGTCTCGTGATGTTGTTGCCATGACAGAGTGTTAGGATGATTAGGAAAGAATATGCCACCGCTACGTTTACATTACGCCTCCACTGTCGTTTTGCTTTGTATTTAAATAAAAAACATTTTAATTCAGTTGGATAACGGTCGCAGCCGCTCCATATTTACAGAGTTACGCGCGATCGCTGAAAGTGAAAGTAAGCGCGAGCGCGCATTCAAACGTGATTTCAATACCCCGCATTTTGAAAGCGGCTCCCTGATGAATGCAAATATCTCTCAATATGAAAGCTATTTTAGGCTGGGCAGTGTAGTTGTAACCATGTCTTAGCTCTGTATCAAAGAAAAACTTCTTCTTATTTGCACTTTGAATATTGAGAGAGTGTGATTATGGTTGCATTATGGTTGCATGCAGTATGGTTGTTTTCATTTGTTAACATTAGTTAATGCACTGTGAACTATCATGAACTAACAATGAATGACTATTTTTATTAACTAACATAAACAAAGATGAATAAATACTGTAGCAAAGTTATTGCTCATTGTTAGTTGATGTTGGTTAATACATTAATGTTAATAAATGAGACCTTATTGTAAAGTGTTACGATTTTTATTTATACTGTTTTATTTCTATGATCAGTTTGTGGAAAGGAGTTCAGTTAGGAGGTCTAAAGTTGTAGAAGCTCATTGATCATGTACAGTAAGGTCTGAAGAGACTGAAATCATACAGAAGTCAGTTGAGTTTGTGGCAAAACCTTTTACAGTACTTGAGTATTGTTGTCTTTTACTGCATATGATAATTCATACTAAGAAAGTAGAACTGAAATGACATTCATTACGAGATGATTAGTTAAAACATTTCAAATACACCTGCAGAATATTTTTTCTAGTCATGTATTTCGCCATTGAGGATTTCTTAAAAATAGTGTGTAAAAATCTTGTATCGTCTTGTCTCGTGAACTCAATCTCGAGTCTTGTCTCGTCTCGTCTCGTGAGATACCTGTCTCGTCACACCCCTAGTAATGATATATATTTTAGAGTTTTTAGCATGGATTTCCTGAGAAATTGCTTATTTTCGTCATTCGTGTGTGATTAGGTCATGTTTGCAAATAAAGATAAGTGTGCTGTGGTAGTAGACTAAAGACATATTATTTAAATATCCGTACCGTTTTTGTTATTTTTCAATATATTTATTGAGATAGGGGAGAGTGTTGAAATCATTATAGTGACATTCACTCTGATAAAATGATCACCTGTAACACTAGTTTGTCTCAAACCATCAGATTCATCCACACAGAAGAGCAGAGCCGAAGGAATTTAATATAATTCCTTCACACATAACTTTATTTATTTATTTTATTTTATTATAAAAGTCCCAAAGTCCCAGCACTCAAAAATCTATGAAAGCAAGCATAGTTCAAATAATCTGAAAGAACTGTTGGAGTCTTTTCTCATGAGAATAATCAATTGGAGAAGCAAATCTTATTGTGATTTTTGTTTTCTCAATGATTATTTACAGGGAACACCACTCACATTACACAGCTATACACCTGGCCACTGAGTGTCCCTCTCGCATGTACACTGTTAATTATGGAATAATAAAGAACATTTCCAAACTTTTTCCCTGCTAAAAAACACCATCTTAGACCACAGTTGGCATACTGGTCCAGGCTGGGTAATGCAAGGAAAGTCTGTATCCTGAAAGTTCTATGTATTCTGGTTTGGGACACCAGCATATTAGCATTTTATTCTGGGAACAAGCATCCAAAACACAACATATGCTGGTGACCAGCTATGCTGGTTTTTCATCAAGGATGTTAACTCAGATAAAATGTATTAAAATAACCATTTGCATATAATCCAAGGCTGTCTGAATAACCATTAAATTGTTCAATAAATTGGTGTATGACTTTTCCTGTCATGTTTAAATGTACGGCCACCATGTGTAATTTACTGTAAGATGGATATGCTTTATAGCTCTTCTTTATGACTGGTTGATAAAGTCATTTTGGTGACTTAGTGTTAGTTTATGACCTTCCACTTTCACCTATTCAAACCAAGGTTAGGTAATAAATAGTTTCATTATTCGCAGAAAGTCTTATTCTTCTAGCCAAATATCACCCATTGATACAAGAAGGTATCATTTTACTGACATGTAGCTAAAATTGGTTAATGATTGCTTTTGACGTAATGGTTAAGGGACAGGTAAATCTGAAAGTGGACCCTGACAATGATTTATACAGTGGATCAAAATGTTCATCAAAGTTGTCCTAAGAAGAAGGTTTTAGGACAACTTTAATGAAAGGTTTTGATCCACTTCAGATGATACTGTAGTTCACACAGAATGCATTTTTACTTTGACAAACACAAGACGGAGGCAGTGGAATGGGGAAAAGTTGATCTTTTAACTTTAGCACAGTGTTTTTAACTCCCATGCACAAGATGCTGCAAAAGATGCAAGACACGAGCGCAACTGTCAAACATGTCTGTCTAGCATGTTTACATTGAAAAACTATCAAAAAGTAGTGCAGTGAAATAGTAAAATGTGTTCTGTGCTTGTCATTTTGAGAGCGCTTATGCATATGCTTAAATTTGAGTTTTTGTTGAAGATTGTTTAGCCAAATAATTGCAGCTTGTCTGTGACCAGTTCAGAGTCAAGACCAGTTCAGTCCAATAAAATCCAGCCTGTTATAATGAAATCTTGACTGATTCTGACAGTTCTCACAACGTTTTGTCTATGTTTGTTTTCCACCATTGACAATAAAGTATCAGAGCCCCTATTGTCACTGACAGCTGCAGGTATGATCTATGATTGTCTGATACTGTCATATATCACAAAATCTGGCACAAATCATGGTGCAAATGCACATATATATTTCTAGAAGCATCCAATACAAGGCTTGCAGTATGAATGATTGGTAACACTTTATTTTATAGTGCCGTAGTTACACGTTACATGTACTTACTATAGTAATAACAGTAAATTATGCATAATTACAAGTAACTAACCCTAAACCTAGCCCTAACCTTAACTGTAACTCTATAATAAGTACACGTAGTTAATTAATAGTACTCAGTATTTATTCGAGTAATTACAATGTAATTACGCCACTGTAAAGTAAAGTGTAACCAAATGATTTTTATTAGAGGTATCAGAGGTTAATACAATTAAAACATAATGATAATACTTACAGAGAAATGATAACCATTTTTGTTATAATTTTACAGATTCAGTCATTCTAATTTGTCATTTGATTAAGACATACAGCATAACACTCAATATAGATTCCCGCAAAATATTTGCAAACTTTAGTACAACTTCAGTGTTGCTCCATTAGGTTTTCTCAGGTCTGTCTCTAAATCAGCTGACATCCAGCACAAGGTTTGCAGTATTATTGTCAGCATTAGAAAGTAATTGTTTTACATTCAGACAGGAGATGTTAAAGTGATTTGTTATAATGAAATTATACTAATCTGCATAAAATATAACTCTAAATAGTTCCCTTTAAAAACTGTTTTTGCAAAGTTTAATTGCTCAATAATGCTTTTGAAGCAACCTTTGTCTGTTTTTTATATTTTTATCGAAACACCCTAAATGTTGTTCTATAAACTTTTTGCAACTCTTCCTCTAAATCAGCCACAGTCATTCTTCTAATTTTGGATTTTTTGTCATTAGTTCCAATGATTCCCCCTGAGTGTGAACATCTGTCTTTATGGTCTAAGCAGCAGTATGCAGTCCAGAAATGACTAGGCACATTCACTCTTTTAATTTTTTTATCTAAAAATGTTTTACCCGGTACCACCCCTGTAACAATGTAAACATGTTGACATTGGCGTTTAAGATCTTTTGCCAGCCTTTCTTCTTCATTCCACCATTGACCGCTGTTAAAAGAGGGGTATTGTGGAGCAGCATTGGTGAGAGTGAAGGTGGCGTCAGCACAGTCCTGTGATCGTGCCTGATAGACTGGTGCCAGATGACCTCTGTGGAAGCCAGACTTCACATAGTCTCTATTGAGAGCTTGGCGGAGTCCACGATATCTCCACGATATCCTCTGGAATTCCATGTTTTGTCCTGCCTTATTATCATCAAGCTGCAATAATATTTTATACATTATATAACATAGAAAAGATACAATTGAGAATGCTGGATAGAAGAAGAAAGAACTGTAAATCCTATTCACAGGCAGCATTCCTTTTCCTTTCTTTACAACACACTTGTGTAAGCACTCATGCTAGACTAGCAATCTCTCTTTACCTTGGAATCATGTCTACTGACCCCCTGTTTCACAGACTAAAATGCATGTTTGAGTTGCTTTAACTCAAAGCAACTTGCACTGACATATCTTAAAATATGTCAGTGCCATAGTTTTGTCTCAAGATGCACACCAGTAATGTTTTTATTATTATTATTTTTTTTTATCTAGGGCACATTTATAAAAGTTACTTAAATAAAAATTAATTAAACTAAGGCCTAATTCTGGCTTAGTCTAAGCCCTGTCTGTGAAACCGGGCTTGAGTTTATCAAATCAACTGCTTATGTGTGTGGTTTTCAGAAAAGTTTCTTGAAATGTCTTAAATGTCACTTCTTTTGACTTCTAGCACTTCACAGAAGCACTACAGATTCTTGTCGTCATTATAAAGCACTTTTCCAGTATTGTCATGGTATTGTGATTTTCATTTTCTTTAATGATTGTAAAATACTTTCTCTTATCCTAGCTTATTATTCATGTCACTATGTGCTATTCCAAGTCTTTTAGCTGAAATTTTGTGTAAAAATATTTCACTTACTTGAGGTTCAGTGTGCCACTTATTAAGTCTGTTGCATTTCTTTATCCCTTCAAACTTGTAGGCTGAATACACTGGGATCCTGTTTTGTGTATCATAATATGTGGCATAATAATGAACATCATTTAGAGTTTGGCAGATCTGCCTGTACTGTGATCCAGAAAATCTTGTTGGTGATTTTCCATTTGCAAAAAATTGACCACACTCCTGCTCAAAATTCTGCACAACTTTGGCCGAACCACCGGAGAGAAGAAACAGCATCAGCACATGAAGAAACAGCGTCATGATGAAGAGGATGAGATGATGAATGATCAAGATCTCTGCAAGAACAACAACCATACTATAATTTCTATAACTGCTATAACAACTTATATTGTGTAATAGGCTATATAAATAAACATGTATCTCAAATTTAGCAGTACAAGCCAAAGATCAAACTATTAACCTGTTAAATGAAAAGACAATAATGCGAGAATGTAAGAAACATGATACACAACACCTTCTGTGTAAAGGTCTTGAATACAGAAATGTAAAGGCCGAATGCATTTCTACAAATACTACAGTATACCGACACCACAGGCAAGGATACACTGGTGTTGGAGTGAGATGGGGAAGTTTTTCTAACCTCCTGATTTGTCCATGAATACTTTTAAGGAAATGTGGCTCACAAACTTGATCCCCCACATATCTCGTATGGCAACACAGGCTATTAAACAAAGTTCCTTAGTCCATGTAATGTGTATGCTCATTTATGAAACTAAAAGAGAACCCTTTAAAGTAAACAATATCTGTAGCCCTATTCATCTAAATCCACCTGGCATGCTTTTTTTTAATTTTTTGTTTGTTTGTTTGTTTATTTGTTTGTTTTTGCCAGGTGGCAGAATTGCTGACTGGCATCAAAGTCAGTTCACATGGTGACCATTTTATAGTCATGCAAGTATAGATCCTGCAAAGACCCTGTTTAGCCTACTTGAATGAGCAAAGAACAAATTCTCCAAAGCTGTTTTCCATAGTTTAAGTTTTGATTTGTCAGGCTGCAAGTTTTCCAGTTAGTCCAGATAGTGTGCATAAACAATACTGTGGAGCAAAACAGATCAGACGATTTCCCTGACAACTTTTCTACATTTGTCATATTGCATTTTTTCATATTTGGTTTTCTACACGTTATTTGTCTCCTATACTGCATCTGGTGATACCCTCAATGAATCTCATGCAGTGAAGGTTAAACCAACACACTCACTGAATAGGGCATTAAATAATATCTTCTTGTTAGTATAATTTTTTCCTCTTTGGTGGTTTTGGTTGAAACTGTGCCAGATTTTGAACAATATTTCACTGGTTAACTGGTCATTTTCTAAAAAGAATGAATGCAAAAAAAAAAAAAAAAAAAAAAAGAAGTGCATAGAAGTGTTTAATATTGATCCATGCATTTTTCTGGATTTCTGACATTTAAAAATTTTAATTTGGAAAAAGGATACGACGATGTAAAATAGTGATGCTCCGGATATATGGGTCTAGCTATACTGTAATAATAGTGTTGTCTAGCAGATAAAGTGTTGAGGCTTTTGTATGTCTTCAGGCTTTGCTTTTGCTCACCAAAGCTGCATTTATTTAATTAAAAATACAGTAAAGACAGTACTATTGTGAAATAGTATAACAATTTAAAATAGGCCTAATTGTCTTTAATTTTAATAAATGTAAAAAGGTTATTTATTCCTGTGATCAAAGCTGAATTTTCAGCATCATTACCCCAGTCTTCAGTGTCACATGATCCTTCAGAAATCATGATCAAGAAACATTTATTATTATTATTATTATTTTCAATGTTGAAAGCATTTTTGTAGAAACAATGATACCATTCAAACATTTGTGGTATTAAAAAAAAAGAAGAAATTCATTAAAAAAATTCTTCAAGGATGCATTCAATTTAATCAAAAGTGACAGTAAAGTCGTTTATAATGTTACAAAATATTTATATGTTTTAAACATTTAATAAATAATCTTAATAAATGCAAATAAATGCAGTTCATTGAGCTTTCTATTCAACAATAAATCTTGAAAAAAGTATCACCATTTCCACAAAATTATTAAGCAGCACAACTGTTTTCAACATTGATAATAATAATAAGAAGAAATGTTTCTCGAGCAGCAAATCAGCATATTAGAATGATTTCTGAAGGATCATGTGACACTGAAGACTGGAGTAATGATGCTGAAAATTCAGCTTTGGCATTGCAGGAATAAATTACATTTTATAGAAAACAGTTCTTTTAAAGCTGCTGTAGGTAACTTTTGTAAAAAAAATTTTTTTACATATTTGTTAAACCTGACATTATGTCCTGACAGTAGAATATGAGACAGATAATCTGTGAAAAAATCAAGCTCCTCTGGCTCCTCCCAGTGGTCCTATTGCCATTTGCAGAAATACACCGCTCCCGGTAAGAAACAACCAATCAGAGCCAGGAGGAGTGTCTTAGCAGTGTCAATCAATCAAGCTCGCGTGCGTGCTGATCACACTCCTCTCATGCACAGCGCCAGCGCATACAAGCTTCAAGATCACCGGTGTGCCGCAGCTTTGCTTATGGCGGAAAAACAATCCAAACTGCCAATTCCTCGAGTGGCACCTGCTCATAAAATAAAGACGGGTAAACGGAAAAAGACAGATGACGATGATAAAAATGCCAAAAAGAAAGAATTAGATAGAGCCCGAAATAAAACGAGGGTAAATATCGGAGCGGCTTTTCCGAGGTGGAGGGAGCTACGTGTCCTGAAAGGATTAAAAACCGATGCAGAGTCAGCCACATTTCTGCTTGACAAGTAAGTATCCCTGCTTGATTTGTTTAATTTTTTAAGAACTACACAACTAAGATAATTTCAAAACAGGACTGACAAATTATGTATGGCATGGTTTCTTGTAGATTTCAGGGTGGTCCTTTGCATATAACATCGTTTTATTTCGCCATAAGCAAAGCTGCGGCACACCGGTAATCTTGAATTTGACGCCTGTACACTGTGCATGAGAGGAGTGTGATCAGCGCGCACGCGAGCTTGATTGATTGACACTGCTAAGACACTCCTCCTGGCTCTGATTGGTTGTTTCTTACCGGGAGCGGTGTATTTCTGCAAATGGCAATAGGACCACTGGGAGGAGCTAGAGGAGCTTGATTTTTTCACAGATTATGTGTCTCATATTCTACTGTCTGGACATAATGTCAGGTTTAACAAATATGTAAAAAATATTTTTTTACAAAAGTTACCTACAGCAGCTTTAATTTGCAATAATATTTTGCAGTCTTACTGCTTTACTGTATTTTTTTTTTTATTAAATAAATACAATTTTAAATTGTAATGTTTCCAAATTTTGACAGGCACTGCATTCTAAGGTTGGAAATCAGCTGAAATTTGAATTTGTGTGAAGATAGCCAATTTAAATTCAAATCATAAAACTTTTGTTTTAGCTGACTAGTCAGTTTTTATGGCTTTTTTCTTTGGTGTCAAAAAGAGCAGTCCTTGTAAACAATATGGAGAAAAGTCACTATAAAGAACAAATAAAATAAACATATTATGCATTTGAAACAGTTTGACTTGAGGTTCAATGTACAGCTGTCCTTGTGTTTTGCAGTTCTTAAACCCTTCAAACTTGTTTGTAAAGTAAACAGGGATTTTAGCTTCAGTGAAACCATCAAAGAGAAAGCATGAGTTCAGGTGGAAGGATGCCATATATTAAAGAGAATGTGATAAGATTAACTTTACAGTTATGTGCAAATAAAATGTGTACGTTTCTGTATTATGAATAAGCGAAGATAATGGTCTAGGTACCTCTTTTCACTAAATATTTTTCAGGTTTTTTTAATTTTCAGTTTTTTAAATAAATTCTTGCCTACAAAAAAACTATTGAACATTTCCACTGTTACTGCCCAGAAAAAAATAAAATAATTAAACATGCATTGAACGTTTTGTTACAACCTGATTGCAGGCAAAACTTTGGTTAAAATCTATACCATCATACAGTTGACACTTGCTATAATCGTCTGTTTTTATTACGGTGCTACAACAGCTACATTTGTGTTATAGGACTTTTAACTCATAAACCATATGTTTACTGAGATATAGCCCTTGTGACAACATCTCCATGCTGATCTCACCCATATTCAATAAACTTATTCAAAGTATTTTATAAATTATGCAAATATCAGTTGCTGGACTATGTATGTGAAATGGTAGCAAAAAATGAAGATCACATAATACAGGTCTAACAAACAAACTGAGCTCAATAAAAAACAGAAATTAAAATAACATAACAAATACTAACAATTGAACAGTGAAATTAAAGATGTATCCAGTCAAAAACTGTCACTCACCACTCTAATAGATTATGCATGTGATGTTTTTCACACCTTGTTTTCACCAGTCCTGCTCATCGATAATTTCCTGACATTTATATACCCTCTCCATTCAGTAAATGTGCTTTCTCAACAATTTCATTTTAGTAACTAAAAAAACCAGGAAACTAAACCACTCAGCTTCCTGCTTCTATTTTCACAGAATTTCTGAGCACTTGATTGTGCGTTAGCTTATTAAGAATACACACAGAACCACCTCATAGCAGAATATGCAAGATATTATGATTTAACAAAATAAGAGGGACCATAAAACTTGCATGTTGTTTTTCATTTAGCCTAGTGTCCTGAATAGGCTGTATCACATATGGTCTACACCAAAATAATAACTGAATTTACATAAATTAACCATTTCAAAAGTTTACATATTGACCTTTTAATACTGTGTTTAATAATTGTTCATAGGTCGCCTGTTTGTCCAGAGCAGTTAAACTACCTACTGCTCTCTAGAAAAATCCTTCAGATCATGTACATTTTTTAGCATCAGCTGCTTATTTGAACCCTTTCCAGAAGTGAATATGATTTTGACATCAATCTTTTCGCACTGAGGACAACTGATGGGCTCAAACACAACTATGACAAAAGCTGCAAATATTCAGCGATGCTGAAGAAGGAAACACAATGCATTAAGAGCTGGACTGTAAACCTTTTGAATTGAATAATCAGGGTAAACTGTATTTGTATTTGTCAATAACTGAAATCGAAATTGCTTATCAAAATGCAAAATGCATTGATCAGTGTTGGGGGTAACGCATTACAAGTAACTTACATTATGTAATCAGATTACTTTTCAAGGCAATAGTAAAGTAACGCATTACTTTTTCAATTTACGACAAAATATCTAAGTTACTTTTTTAAATAAAGTAATGCAAGTTTCTTTTTCACAGTTATTGACTGACAGCTCTCCTGTCCCCATGTTGAGAGAAATAAAGTGCAGGTGTTTTGTGTTGTGTGTGAACATGACGGTTATTGTAGTTCTAGACTAAATGTAAGCATGCATTTACTCATCTCACTTGCATGAAAACATTCAGTATGTCTCAAAATGAATAAAAACAGTGAAATGCATTCTCAGAATGCAAACACAAACCTGTAATAATTAACTATATTAAATCACACAAATATACTTTACATATTTACATACATAACATGCATTACGTTATCAGATTATTTTTTGATGTAACAAGTAAAATAATGCATTACAAATAACGTACATAACGTACTTGTAATGTACATTACATAATCACATTACTTTTGCTACATTCTAATAACACAAATACATTTATTAACGATCAAAAAGTTACTGCAGATTAATTATTAAAAAAAAAGAGTCAGAATATATGAATTGTTTCTGAAATATATAGTGATACATGATGTCCAATTTAGTGGACAAATATTTATTGAATGCAAACAAAAGAGTTTAATATTCTCTATTCTGCCTCTTTGTAGGCTATCTTTCTGATTTATGACACTAAATACTCAGTAATATTATTGATCTGACTGCGCTGACACTATTAGATGAGAACTGAACTGGGGTGTGTTTCCCAAAAGCAACCATGTTATCCAACAAACATCGCAAGTTCCGTCGTTTCTAACATAGTTCAGGGATTTGGTGTTTCCCGAAATCATCGTTCAAACGAACATTCGCAAACTTGTGTGGTTGGAACGACAGCTCTCCAGCTGTGGTTAGAAGCATAGTTTCTTGTTTTTATGACATGTAATAAATCGTTATCTTGAGCAAAATAAGCAAGCTGACATTAAGTACAATGTAGGCTATATCTTTTATTTAGAATATATACAAATATCATTTACATATTTTAGTTTGCCAAGAGATTTTAAGCACCGTTTTTGAAGAGTGCGCACGTGCGTATACGTGCTGTAGTACGTGAGACCGAGCCTAAGATTGAATTTGGATAAAAGCAAAATAACAGAGAAAAACGATAGTTAGTCCTCAGAAGCCATGTCCGTAATTTATCCCGTATATTGTACGGGAAACGCACCCCAGAACTGGACGATGACATCACTGCCTTTTCCAGAGTGTCTTTATAGCAGAAGTGCACTTATTTCATAATTATTGAATGGAAATGAATCAACACTGAACTGTCGCCAGCTGAACAATGACACTATTTTCTGTTTAGAGCTGCTTTACAGTGGAATTGAATTCTGTCTGCATCACTGATCATTATTTTTCTGTATCACTGTAACTTTGAATCAATCTGTATTGTATAGTGTTATAATGACTTGACCTGACTTGATTTAAAAAGTTTAAAATTAATGGTCAATTGCTGCTTTTCAGTGTAAATAAATTTATGATGCATAAAAATCACAGTGATTGAGTCATAAGATTCTGAACACCAAATGTGAGTAAAAGTTTTCACATGTATTTATCTGCATGTTTTTTTTTCCAAGGTACATTTTTGTAATAATGTAACTTTACATTTTACAGATCTCAATCTTTGGGTGAAGAATGTGTGCAATGTAGATTAATATATATATATATATAATCAAACAAATCTTTATTCCATATTAGTGTAAAATATTATTCAATTATTTTTATCATTATATTTGTTTCGATTATTACAGTCAAACATCTAAAAATTGAATTAATTGAAGAATTACATGTAAAACTGACGTTTTTAGGGATTTTCTTTATGATTCAGCTGATATTTATAATAATTTAGTCAGAAAAAATAATTAAAAAAACATTTGTTAAAGTTTCTCTTTCAGACGATAGCTTAAATCTTTATTTCAAAGGCTCTGTTGTTTCTTTGCTGGGGGTTCTGGGGTGTTATCAAACACCTCAAAAGATTTGACATTATAAAGCTTTCCCAAACTTTTCTTTAAATCATTCACAGTTGTGTTCTGGGGAGGAATGTTCTTGTTATCTCCAATAAATCCTCTTGAGATTTGAAATTTCTTATTCTGGTTTAAGAAGCAGTCCAGAAATGAATTCATACGAATTTGTCAACTCGTAAAATATGTACGATTTAGCAAAAAACATATAAATACGTGCGAATTGCCGTGAGATCGGGTTGGCATATCAGGTAAGAGTGAATGTTTCTGTTGTCAGGCTTTCTTCAGTAATTTCACAATCATTTGAAAATTATTCATAAAGCTGAAAATAATTCTCAAACTATAGCCTACTAAAACATGGTAAAACCGGCAACTTTCATATTGAAGTAGCCTAGTCCCGTGTTAGGAAAGTGTAAAATAAAATAAAAATATAATTTGCTAATTAGTTCATATGCATTATTTTACACACTGGCGATCAAAAGTTTGAAATAAGACTTCTTTAATGTTTTTTGAAAGAGGAAGGCTTACTTTTTTGATCAAAAATACAGTAAAAACACAAATATTATAAAATATTAATACAATTTCAAATAGCTGTTTTCTATGTGAATATAGTAAAATGTAATTTATTCCTGTGATCAAAGCTGAATATTCAGCAGCATTACTCTAGTCCTCAGTCACGTGACAAAGTAAAATGTAAATAAGTATCCCAGTCATTCATTAATGTTAATGATAAGCATTTCAATAATTAAAAAAAAAAAAAAAAATTATATTGTATTAGTAGCCTATTGCAGACCGCGTGTGATGGGCTGCTTTGTGCCAGAAAGTCCAGGGCCACTTTTTTGCCTCAGTCCGCCCCTGCGTTTGAACGATGGTTTCTGGAAACACCAAATCGTTGAACTATGTTAGTAACGACGGAACTTGCGATGTTGGTTGACTAACGATGCTTTTGAAACACACCCCAAGACAATGACATCACTGCTTTCTCCAGAGGAGCTTTATTGCTGACGTGAACTCATTTCACAATGAACGGAAATGAATCAACACTGAACTGATGCCAGCTGAACAATGACTAGCTATTTTCTCGTTAGAGCTGCTTTACAGTGGAGCTGAATTCTGTTTGCATCATTGATTAGCCTCTTCTGTTTATCCCTGTAAAGCTGCTTTGAAACAATCTATACTAAACGTACCCCTGATGATGACAACACAGAATAACTTAAAATCACTAATAATCATCAAATCCAGTTTATTTTACAGATTTCGTGTGTAAGTCTTCCACTTTTTTCCCCCACAAAACTGAAACCCAGTTTGGGTTGAAATTCTTTTAAGTTCAAGTATTGGGATTATAAACACTGAATACCAAAGGACATCCCTAGTGAAAAAAAAGTATACTTTATTGTATTTTAAATATATTCCCTTTTTCTATAGTACACTGCAAATATACTAACAAAAAATGTACTATCATTAAATATATAAAAAGTATATTAGTTTCATATTTTCACAATGCAACTTTTAACACTTTAAAATAATTGTACTTTAGTATATTTTCTAAAAAAATATATTTTAGAAAAATATACTTGAAGTGTAAGTTCAGTTTATTTTTTAAAAGTGTATTTATTTGCACTTTATAAAAATATATTTGAGGCATATTTTAACAGTGTGCTGGAAATGATCATTGTAACAATGCACTGAAAGTATATTTAAAAAATACATTATTTAATATCCTGAAGTTGTAGTGTATCTAATGTTAAATTTGAGTATATTTTTTAAGTTTACTTCTTCATCCTTGGAATTCATTAGATTACTTGTGCTATTTATTTCAGTATGAATGCATTACAAGCCCATTTATTATATGCAGTGTAGCCTATACAATTTCCAAATATGTGTAAATGTTTATTAAGTTTACACTGGCAGAATCATTTTACAATCGTACACACAAATCTATATTAAACAACACACCAGCAGCACAAGTAATGCGAAAAAAATATGTTGAGTGGTTAAACTTATCGGAATTCAAATGTCTCTTCAACTTGGTCTGTGACCAATCAGATTTTGTTGCTCACTGCCTTCAGCCAATCAGAGCTGCTGACGTCACGGTCGTCGTCTGAATCTCCTCGCTCAGTCACTCAGGTGAAGTATAATGTCGCAATGTGTAATTTATTTAATAAAACACTGAAAGCGCAATACATCGCTCAATCTTGGGGATTCTGACCAGTTCAATCAAGTGACATCGCAGCCTGACCGTGATGACGACGACAACCGGGAATCTAATGGCCTACGCGATCCTGAAAGAACCGGAGAAAAGTGCTGCTATTGGGAGGTGAGCTGTAGTCTACCAGTTAACAAACTTTATTTTATTTTCGTTAACAAACGGAGAGCGATATTTCGGCTTGATATCTCCTTTTTGAGTTTTTGTGTGGTGTTTTATGGCACATGTTTGTATGCAGCACCAAAACATTCATATGATTGGTCAAATCGGCCCGTATTCTGTACGATATTAATTCATAAAGTGTTGTATGCTTGACTATGTACCGAAAACAATATCGACATGCCATTGTGATACAGTTCCCTGCTGCTAATCCTCATTTACTGTTCAAAAATAGTATTGGTTCAATGTAGGATTTAGACAGACTATTGTAAACGTGAATAAAGAGTTGAACATGCTGTCTTATATCTGGTATATTCTGTCAACAGATGCTGTTCTTCACGAGTCTCTGCGGTCATCATTGTGCCATCAGACACACTGAGAAGCTCATCAGAAAATGGAATATAATGTGTAATTTGTATTTGTGTATAGAGGGTTAGGGTTCTTTAATGAAAAACATGGTAAGTTTTGCTGAATCTAAGTTTAAATAAAAACTATTGGATTTGTCAATGAAATATGTCTCTTCATTAGTGATGTTGTTACATTTTATTTGTTTTAATGGCCTTGAAAACAAATTCATTCAACTTTGGGAAAATGTGTTAAACTGTATTTAAATAGTAGCACAACTGTATTGTGTGAGATTATGTAATTCAAAGTACAGTAATCAACATTTGAAGTGGATCAAAAAAGTTAGGACAACTTTGATTAAAGGTTTTGATCCGCTTCAAATGTTGACTATATTATACAAAGTATAAGTAATAACAAAGTGTATTGTTATTGACTGCAAAGTGTGTAATGTTTAATATTTGGAATAATCCAAAGGTACTGAGCATACAGTACTATTACCTGTAAAATAATATATTCATTGTATATTGCTTGTGTTTTCTGAAGACACTCGTAATTATTTTGTAATGTACTTAAATCACAAATAAAGTGTACTTATAACACAAAGTGTACTCATAACAGAAATAAAGTATACTTATAACACAAATAAAAGTATACTTATAACAGAAATAAAGTATACTTATAATACAACGTATATTATAACAAAAAATATACTTTTAACACAAATAAAGTATACTTATAACACAAATTAAGTACACTTTCACTAATCAAGCATGTAATTAGTCCCTACACAGACATATACTTAAAGTGTACTAAGTATACTTGAAGTTGTTCCAATTTAGTACACATAAGTATACTAAATATACTTAAAGTTGTATTTTAATACTACTTAATTTCAACTTAAATATACTTAGTACAAAATTAGTTGTTTCAAAATAGCACACTTTAAATGAACTAATCATTAACACACTTGAAATATACTAATAATTAGTCTTGCTGCAAGTATACTTAGTATACTTTTTTTTCACTAGGGATGCATCAGAAAAATTGGGAATGTTTAATAAATATATAGTAGGACAACAGCTTGGCAGTAAACTGTTTTTTTTTTTTTTTTTTTTTGCAGTATTGTCTTATATTAATGTCAGTAAAAAAAAAAAAAAAAGAACTGTCTCCAAAAGTGGGACTTATGGGATAACAGACATCATGCATCATGCATCATAAGATCATTATGTTTGCGTCATCCAGGGGATTAAAACGTACAATATTTCAGACCTAGTTACTAGAGTGTTAATAATGCATTACTCATTTGTTTCTTGTATTCGTTAATGAACGATAGGTAATCTAACTCTTGTAAACGTTTAAATCATGTCATGTCTCCATGAGAAACAATAACCATCTGAATAGGGCTTAAGATATCATGGTGTGTCATCAAATTAATAAAACTTCTACTATCACAGTTTATTTTTAAATTTATGCACTTTTTAGCTTAAAGGGTTAGTTCACCCAAAAATGAAATTCTTTCATTAAGAAGCTACTCACCCTCATGTTGTTCCACACCCGTAAGACCTTCGTTCATCTTTGGAACACAAATTAAGATATTTTTTATGAAATCCAAGAGTTTTTTTTTTTTTTTGTCCTCAATAGAAAGCAATGAAATGACCACATTCAAGGTCCAGAAAAGGTAGTAAAAACATTGTTATAATAGACAGCATGACTGCAGTGGTTCAACTTTAATGTTATGAAGCGACAAGAATATTTTTGTGTGCAAAAACAAAACAAAAATAATGACTTTATTCAACAAATTTGTCTCTTCCCTGTAATTCTCCTACGCTATTTTTGTTGCAGCACTTCCAGGTTCTACATCAGACCAGCGGCTCAGTATTGGCCTACGCCTGTTCACGTGAGCAGCATGGCACAGGAGCTGCGGCGTCCAGAAGTAAACACAGAAGAATTGAACTGCATTCACTGCTCCAGCTGCGTACAAGTCTGACAGGGAAGATGAGACACTGTTAAATAAAGTCGTTATTTTTGTTTTGTTTTTGTGCACAAAAAGTATTCTCGTTGCTTCATAACAAGGTTAAACCCCTGTAGCCATGTTGATTATTTTAACAATGTCTTTAATACCTTTCTGGACATTGAATTACAATTACATTGCTTTCTATGGGGCATAAAAAAACTTTGATTTCATCAAAAATATCTTAATTTGTGTTCTGAATTTGAACGAAGGTCTTACAGGAGCGGAACAACATGTGGGTGAGTAATTAATGACAGAAATTTCATTTTTTGGTGAACTATCCCTTTATTATAGATCAAAACATAATTCACATGACATTAATGTGCCACATTCATATAACTGCACAGTTTGTCCCAAATGGAAAAATAACTAAATGACTGTCATAGGGACGAAAATATATTATTGTAAGGAAATAATACAAAATACAATACAGGATATACAGCAATTCTGTCAGTAAGGTGCTGCCCTCTACTGGTGAGCTACAGTTATAACATTATAGGATTTGTGGCATGGCTGGTGAAATGATTTATTTTCTTTTTGCTTATGACAAGTCTACATTTAGATTATTTGCTCAGTTTTGCACATGGAGTGTGTAGTAATGTGTGCGTTCACCTTAAGTCCCTGAGTTGTGTGCAGTAGGAAAGAGCCTCCAGAAGAGCCAGTGTGTAATTCATGGACTTTAATGATCCAAGATTTGCCAGCGATAACAAATGAAGGTCCTTGCACCCCTTAATCAGCTTGATAAGTCCTGTCTCCTTCAGAGTTCCTGGTAAGTGAGCGAGGGTGAGCTTACGCAAAAACTTCATCCCTCCTAAAGCAGCCAACTCTCCGTCTCTGACATTGTAGGACCAGGAGCATGGCGACGAGGCCCTTGTGGACCCTGTGCGTCAATCAGCTCCAGCTCCATGAGCAGTGGCTGAATGCACAAGCCTCTGTCCTACCGCTCTTCACCCTGACCCCCCATGACCTCTGTTGGGGGACGATATGTGAGCACACCGACACGGCTGCTCTTTTTAAGGCCGAGAAATAGTTCAATTCTATTCAATTCACATTTATTTGTATAGTGCTTTTCACAATACATATTGTTTCAAAGCAGCTTTACAGAAAATGCATGTGTGTCTACATTATGTATTTCAGAATTGTACATATACAAATCATGCTGTTAGCATGGTAGGTGTTGAGGCATCTGAAGTCTTCATAAGAGGCTGGATCCAAACTGGAGCTGATGTACTGTCTAGTTACCTCAGGATGCATCCCGAGATAAAACAGAAAAGCAAATGGAAATTATTAGCATAGCTGCTGTGTTAAGCAAATATAGTCATGTGCATTTGATCTGACATAACTGGAGTACAGGTTATGAGATGCATTATGTGAATGCTTGGCTAAAAAGATGAGTCTTAATCTAGATTTAATCTGGGTGAGTGAGTCTGAGCCCCAAACATTATCAGGACGGCTATTCCAGAATTTAGGAGCCAAATGCGAAAATGCTCTTCCTCCTTGGACTTAGATATCCTAGGTACTATCAGAAGCCCAGAGTTTTGTGACCTTAAAGAGCGTGGTGGAGTGTAGGGTGATAGAAGATTGGTTAAATGCACAGGTGCTAAACCATTTAGGGCCTTATAGCAATACTTTATAATTGATACAGAACTTAATAGGTAACCAGTGTAGAGATGATAAAATTGGTGTTATGCGATCATATTTTATCTCTAGCAGATGCATTTTGGACTAATAGTTGCTTGTTTATTGAGGATGCAGGACAACCAGCTAGTAATGCATTACAGTAATCTAGTCTAGAGGTCATGAATGCATGAACTAACATCTTCCGTAGCTTAGCGATGTTTCTGAGGTGGAAGAAGACAGTTTTTGTAACATATGAAATATGATTTTCAAAAGACATGTTGCTGTCTAATATAACACACAGGTCTTTAACTGTAGAGGATGAAGTAACAGTACATCCTTCTAAATACACATTGTATTCTAAGAGATTCTGTGTACAGGTTCTTGGTCCAGTAAGTAATACCTTAGTCTTATCTGAATTCAACAGAATAAAATTACTGGTCATCCAATATTTTATATATTTAACACACTCTGTCAACTTGGATATTTTAGAGAGTTCATCTGGTCGTGACGAAATAAATAACTGAATATCATCAGCATAACAGTGGAAACTAATTCCATGTTTTCTTATAATATTACCAAGTGGCAGCATATATATTGAAATAGCAGAGGGCCTAACACAGATCCTTGCGGCACTCCATAATTTACTGATATTAACTTCAATTTTTCCCTGTTTAAATAAACAAAATAGTAACCGTCTGATAGGTATAATCTAAACCAATGTCTGTCCCTAAATACTAATGTAATTAGTCGATCTAAGAGTATTTTATGATCTATAGTGTCGAACGCAGTACTAAGATCAAGTAAAACTATATACAGCCTTGGTCAGGAGCTAAAAGTGCAGTTTCTGTGCTGTGATAGGGCCTGAATCCTGACTGAAATTTTTTATAGATATCAATTTTTTGCAAGAAGCAAAAAGAAGAGCCGACTGAGTCAAATTTTAGACATAAATGGAAAATTTGAAATGGGTCTGTAATTCATTTGGATCTAATGTTTCTTAATGAAAGGCTTAATCACTGGCAGCTTGAATGATCCTGGGACATGAACTAGAGTTAATAATAGTGAGAAGTATATATATATATATATATATATATATATATATAAATAAGTATATATATATATATATACTGTTACAGATGCTGGTGCTGTAGTGAGGAGACATATGCAGATCTCCACAATAACAATGGGTACTTTAATGAACAAAGGAGGATAACACCAAACACATACAACATAACATTAAGATCAGACAAGGAGTGAAGGGAGTGAGTCCATCATATAGGGAGTGCAGATGATCAGGTCCAGGTGAAGGTGATGAGTGAAGATGGGGAGATGACGAGGGAAGTGAGTGCAGGTGTGGAGACAAGAGGATCTTGGGAGTCCGGGAGACAAGGGAACTGTGACATATAATATATATGTCATATTTAATATATGTCATATTCATATATGTCATTTTAATATATGTCATATTTACTCATGTATATATACATATATTTTCTTTGTGATTCTTTTTGATTTTCTTTATGATTCAACAGGTAATTCTAATAATTTATTCTGAAATAATAATAAAAAACATTTTGTAAAGTTTCTCTTTCATACAATGGCTTAAAGCTTTATTGTCATGGTTGGCTGTAGAGAAGCGCTCGATGAACAAGTAATGAACAAAAATAGTTTTTAATAAATCCAACAAGGAATGCAGAGGAAAATAAACAAACACAACCACGTTAAACTTAGACGATACCAGAAACTCAGAGCTTAAATACACAGAGGATGATTGGCAAGGCATGTCAAGTTTATTTATATAGCACATTTCATACACAATGGTAATTCAAAGTGCTTTACATAGAAGAGGAAAATTAAATTCACTAGTAAATTCAGGACACTCCTGTCTGACTGAAACAGAACAGGTGTAGAGCTGATTAATAACCAAGGAAACTAACTTGGCAGGTAAAACAGGAACAAAACACAGAGAAAGCTAAACCAAAACTGACTACACGTTACATTTATTCTGAAAGCGTTACTTTTTTGTTTCATTGGGGGTACTGTAGAGCTATCAAACACCTCAAAAGATGTGACTTTATAAAGCTTTGCCAACTCTTTCTTTAAATCATTCACAGTTATGTTCAGGGGAGTGATGTTATCATTCAATCCAATAAATCCTCTTGAGATCTGACATCTGTTATTCTGGTCTAAGCAGCAGTATGCAGTCCAGAAATAAATAGGCACATTAACTCTGTTTTTCAATTTACTTGTACCTGGTGTCACCCCTGTTACAATGTAAACAGAATACTTTTTTGGTAGACATTGCTCGGATAGTGCTTTTGCGATGTTTTCTTCTAGTACCCTCCATTGACCGCTGTTAAAAGAGGGGTCTTGTGGAGCAGCGTTAGTGAGAGTGAAGGTGGCGTCAGCACAGTCCTGTGATCGTGCCTGATAGACTGGTGCCAGATGACCTCTGTGGTAGCCGGACTTCACATAATCTCCATTGAGGGCTTGATGGATTCCTCATAGTTTTATATCCACAGACCCCTCAGATGCCATGGATGGTCCTGCTTTATCATCATCAAGCTGCAACATTGAAACAATTGAATATCAAGAACGTTTCACATCAAAAACTCATGATAATCAAAATGACATATTTAAGCATTCTTTACTGTGAAAATTATTTCTTCATGCCTTAAAATAGCTTAAACAACCCACATGCAGATTCATAAATATGCTAATTAGTCCCCGCCTTCTGCACTCAATCACACCAGCTCGGACTACCTGACCAACCAATAACCAAGCGTGACACATATATATCAGAAAAATATTCTATAAAAATATAAAATATTCTTTTATTATTGAATTTTGTTATTGTTGTAGTATTATTTATTTCAAATATTTCACCCTAATTAAAGTGTATAGAAGTGCATATTTTTAATGAATGACTAAACAGCAAAGACATTTACTATGGCCTGATTTGCTCATATGTAGTGTGGATAAACTGTACAAGAAATCAAACCAAGTGAAATCTGCAAACAAACACTGTTGGAGATTTTTCAGAATGAACTTTTCTTAGCTATGTTTGCAATCACTTTTAATATAAAGTGAGATCTCAGTTACAGGTGCAATTCATCATGTTTTACATGCAGAAATGTCTTACAGGATTAGTTTCACTTTCAAATGAAAATTAGCCCGAGCTTTACTCACCCTCAAGACATATATGACTTTCTTCTTTCTGATGAACACAATCAGAGTTTTATTAATAAATATCCTGACACATCCAAGCTTTATAATAGCAGTGAACAGGGTTCATGAGTATGAGCTGAAGAAAGTGCATCCATTCACATCCATCCATCCATCATAAACATACTCTGCACGGCTTTGGGGGTTAATAAAGGCCTTCTGAAGTGAAGTGATGCATTTGTGTAAGAAAAATATAAATATTTAACAAGTCATGAAGTAAAATATCTAGCTTCCACCAGACCGTCTTCAGTATACAATTTACGAAGAAAGTGTAAAAACTTTTGCTTACGCTACATCCTACTCAAACGCATCGCTTCACTTCAGAAGGCTTTTATTACCCCCCAAAGCCGTGTGGAGTATGTTTATGATGGATGGATGTGGATGGATGAACTTTCAGCTAATACTCATTGGTATCGTTCACTGCCATTATAAAGCTTGGATGCGTCAGGATATTTAGTAATATTTCTCCAACTGTGTTCATCAGAAAGAAGAAAGTCATATACACCTATAGGCTTGGGCTAATTTTCATTTGAAAGTGAACTAATCCTTTAATACTTTTTGTCTTGAATAGTTTATCTTCTGATTAAAAATGTAATACTCAACAAACTTCATTTTGTGAAATGGTCTGGTTGAAAAAAAATGTGTCTTGTTACTTGGTTTGATATTTTATTAAAGGCTGGGTTGTTTTTTTATTAATACGGGCATATTTCTGGTAAAACTTTAATAGCTGTTATCAGTAAATTTGAAACGACTCCATCCACATCATGGAAAAACATCCTTACGACAAACTAATATGAAGAACAAATACTGAACAATAACAGAATACAACCTTTAATATAATTATATTTCACTTACTTGAGGTTCAATGTACCAGTTGTTTTGTCTTGTGCAGTCCATTATCCCTTCAAACTTGTAGGCTGAGTACACTGGGATCCTGTTGTATGTATCATAATATGTGGCATAATAGTAACGATTATTTAGATTTTGGCAGATCTGCTTGTACTGTGATCCAGTAAATGTTGTTGGTGATTTTCCACCTGCAAAAAATGTACCACACTCCTGCTCAAAATCCGGCACAACTCTGGCCGAACCACCGGAGAGAAGAAACAGCATCAGCACATGAAGAAACAGTGTCATGATGAAGAGGATGAGATGATGAATGATCAAGATCTCTGGAACAACAACAACCAAATGTGTTACTTTTTTTATAATAGCTTATATCGTGTAATATAAATAACAAATAATCACTATCCTCAAATTTACAGCAATACAAGTCAAAGATCAAGGTATTATCAAGGAAGAGACAATAATGCAAGAATTTAAGAAATGTGAGGCAACACCTTCCATGTATTAATTAAACATCTACAATTTAATACTCAATAAATAATAAAGTATATAAAGGCTAAAGGCAGCTCTACACATAGTGGTGGTTTCAGTTGAAATTGTGCCAGATTTAGTTTTATACTCTAATAAGATTTCACAACTGGTAAATGCAAAGAAAGGCATAGAAGTAATATTTCTCCATGTATTTTTCTGGATTTCTGACATTTTAAATTCTGACAAATTAAATTCTGGTGGTGATGCTTTGGATGTTGATCTATCTATATTGTATTTATAGTGTTGTCTAGCATATCATGTGTTGAGGCTTTTAAATGTTGTGATGGGATTTTGTAATTAATCATAACTAACATTCCTTGCAGGAATAACATTTAAATGCTTTTGAAACGTAAATGTAAAAAATGACCGTGATTTTAACAGTAAAAGACTGTAAAAATGCTGCGGTGAAAAACTGTCAATTGGTTTACAGAAAGTTTCCGTACTATACGGTGAATAACTGTAATAGATCTAATGGTACATTTAATGTAATTTTACGGTAAAATACCATTAAATTCACAGCTTTTGGAAGTGAAAAATAACAATTCATTGTAAAATTTACAGTGAAAAACCGTAAATTGACATTCCCACAATTCCCTGCGTGACACTTCACATTTGATATATTTTCGTTGAAATAACTCTGTTTCTTCTTAGTTTTTCTCATTTTTTTCTAATTCAGTTATGTACATTAGGGTTTTATGTTACATCTAATGTTGTTAAATTAATGTTTATTGCATTTTTAAAATTTCATGCATGTTATCATGATGGTGTTTAGTGTGTGTGTGAATGACACTGTGTGCACCTTCTATATATTAGTATTGTCCTCCTCAGCTTGTGGAAAAGTTGCTTGTGATGATCTTTGATTCATCATGTGACTCTTATCACCACTGTGTTTGGTGACTGTCAGTGTATTATAAAGGTACAAAACAGATATTAGTACTTCATTAGGTTGGTAAATTAACATTATATCAGTTAATGAAATATGTTATTTTACCGTAAATGTAACAGATTTTTTTACGTTGCTACTGTATTTTTTACGGTAAAGTTCTGGCAACCACAGCTGCCGGTTTTTTACCGTAAATTTTACTGGGATTTTTTTTACAGGGTCAAAGTCAGTGTGTGTCTGAATCATATCTGAATGTAACAAAAGGGGAAATGAAACTTAGGGACAGCTAGACAACTAATAGCCCCATGATATTAAGTAACAAGCAAACTAATAAACACATGATGTGGGCAGATCTTGCTTTACCTAGTAACAGAAGGGTTTGACATCTGAAGAACCAATCATATTGTAGAATGCTTTGCCATGCTCCTATCCTATATAAACTGTTGTATTTCTTTGCTGGTGGGATTCTCTGTGATTATACAAGGCCCTCTGGCTGTGATTAAAGCATATTCTTAGGCATAGTCTGGAGTCTGCCTGTTTTATTGCTGCACAGCAAGTTAGGGAACACTTCCCAAATGATAAAGGGTCAAGGCATTGACCAACTCAGTCGACGTCG
Organism: Megalobrama amblycephala; assembly: GCF_018812025.1. Lineage (NCBI taxonomy): Eukaryota > Metazoa > Chordata > Actinopteri > Cypriniformes > Xenocyprididae > Megalobrama > Megalobrama amblycephala. The sequence goes on from NC_063050.1 coordinate 46,121,965, forward strand.
ATTAGGAGCCGCGCTAGAGTGTACTATATATAAATTATTTAAGCGTCAATTAGGAGACGTTTAGGGGCGTCAATTAGGACACGACCCATGTAAACTTAAGTTGCAGGAAGTCTGACATCAGTGCGCATCCTCTATATCAGTGGAGTACATAAAAAACCATATGCAGCATACCATTCAAAGGATAATAGTCTTTATTATTATTATTATATTGTGGATTAAAATAAAAAATAGCGGCCATGTCTCAGGGATGAGTGGATTATATTGGTGATTTTACATCTGTGAACATTGTTTATGTGTGAATGCCATGTATATTGAAATACTGAAACACATTTTCCCCATGGGGGACAATAAAAGTCAATACAATGCATGCTAATGTCAAAAATTGACTGAAGGTATAATTGGTGTAAAGACTAGACTGCCAATTTAAAATGCAACTCATAAAATGACCTTATGGACAATTTTTTGGTATCAAAAAGAAGAGCAATTCTTGTAAACAATATGGAGAAAAGTCACTCACTTGAGGTTCAATGTACAGCTGTTCTTGTGTATTGGAGTTCTTAAACTTGTAGTTCGAGTAAACAGGGATTTTAGCTTCAGTGGAACCATCAGAGAGAAAGCATGAGTTCAGGTGGAAGGATGTCATATATTAAAGAAAATGTGATAAGATTAATTATGTGCATATATATATATATATATATATATATATATATATATATATATATATATATATATATAATTTTTTTTTTTTTTTTTTTTGCATAAGCGAGATAACGGGCTATATCACTTTCCACTAAATATTTCTTAGAGTTTTTTTTTTTTTTTTTTTTTGTTCAAACCTACCATCATTATATAGCTGACACTTGCTTGAATCGTCTCATTTTTATTACGGAGCTACAACAACTACATTTGTAAGCTAAATGGACGTTTAACTCATATTAAACGTAGATATAGCCCTTGTGACAACATCTCCATGTGATAACCCTGATCTTACCCATATTCAATAAATGTCAGTCAGTTGCTGGACTACTACATAACATGGTAGCAAATGTGTAGCAAAAATGAAGATCACATAACTAACAAACTAAACTGAGCTAAATAACAAACAGAACTTAAAATAGCATAACAAATACTTAAAATGTCGAAGTCAAAAACGGTTACTCACCACTCTTATATATTATGCATGTGATTCACCAGTCCTTCTCCTTCTCAGCTAAATTTTCCTCCTTTTGCTGACTTTTATATACCCTATCCATTCAGTAAATGTGCTTTCTCAACAATTTCATTTTAGTAAAAAGGAAAAAAATAAAAAGGAAACTAAAACCACTCACTTTCTTGCTTCTCTTTTCATATAAGTTCAGTGCAGTTCAGCATGCGTTAGCTTATTAAAATACACACAGAACCAGTTCAGCTTATAACTTTACATACCTCTTGCAGAATATGTAAGATGTTATGATTTAACAAAATAAGAAGATTCATAAAAAATCACTTTTTAAAAAAATGTAATACTGTGCTGAATAAGCTATATCACATAACAGTTTACATATGGTCCACAACAAAATAATAACTGAATTTACACAAAATTTGAACCATTTAAAAAGTTTACATACCCTTGACTCTTAAAACTGTGCATTACTTGGGTGATCAATGCCTGTTTTTATGTTTTGTGATAACTGTTCATGAGTCGCTTGTTTGTCCTGAGCAGTTAAACTACTGCTCTTTAGAAAAATCCTTCAGATTATGCACTTTGTTTTCTAGCTCTTCTGTATATTTGAAACCTTTCCAAAAGTAAATATGATTTTGACATCAATCTTTGATAGTTGCAAGTAACTCTTGCATGCAATGAAATTAAGACTACTGTTGAGTATTCTCTTAAAATATTATGAAATATTCATTTTTTATTTTAATATGCAGTTGTATTTCAATAGTAATAAACATAGTCAATAGTCAGCCAGCAGATATGGGCAAAGCCTTAGAAACAGACGTGGAGGAGGGGCTCTATAGCGCCACCTTTTGTCTAAAGTTGGGGCTTAGTTTTACCTACAGTCACCAAACTCGTACATATATTGCTCTCATCGAGCTGGACAACTTTCTAATTTACAGTCATTAGCTCCGAACAACAGGATGTCGTCTATTTTGGTTTAAGTGTAGATTTTTTGAGAAATCAGGCTCTGAATTTTTAACTACTTCTCGTAGGGGATTCTTACGATTTGCACCAAACTTTCTGAACATGATGCTCATATAATGACGATGCACAATCAGACGTGCGCAAATGTTATGAGCGTAATGCCACAGCCACTGATTCAATGAACTCTTGACACTGACCATATTCTGTAGGGTTCACTCTCACACTTTGATGATAACACATGAAGCCGAAATGTATCATGTCATTTACCATAAATTGGATGTTTCGATTAGATTTGTATATGTGATGCAAGTTCCACAACACTTCAGAAATTGTAATTATGGATGCTTTATTGTTAAGGTTTGGAGTTCATTTGAATATGCAAATATGACATTTTGGTAACTCGTTATAATAACTCACACTATGAATCATTAGTTAACCATTAGTAACAGTCAATTCATCATTTATAAAGCATTAATAATAATCAGTGATATTTTCTACACTGGATGCGCCACTGAAGATAGCTTTCAGAATCTAGAGTTCAATGCTTGATTTGCACAAAGGCTTTTACTGAAAGATGAAGCAGTTCCCACTTTAAAAGCAGAAGCTGCAGTTTATTGGCTTCAAACTGTAAGTACGTTTTATTGTTTGTACATGTCTTTTAAACGTATAGTTCTGTTGCTATTTTTGGTTGCATCAAGGACATATACAAAGAGCAACTCGTTTTTGCTTCGCTAGCCAGTTCTACAAACACCAACAAACGTCCATGTTCACAGACAAACAGTTGTTCATGCTATGAATTAAATATTTACAAAAATGCTACTACTAAGTCATGTATTTGGTAACAGTAAAGCTTTAATCAGGATAAAACTGTATATTGAAAGCTAACAAACAGCAGTGACAGCATCTAAACACTTTGACACAAATAAAAAGTTAAATACCATTCATAAACGTCCTTTAAAAGCCGTGATTGCAGAGGTTCTGCTTTACCCTCTTCATCTGGGTCTGATTCGGCTCGATTTGATACAGCAATATAGACACCAATATTTACATTTCCACTGAAGCGGTAGTAATAACGAATGGTAAGGGGCGTGGCTTTTCCCGACGCTTCAGCGAATCACAATACACTGGGCCAGCTAACCAATCTGAGCACATTGCATATTGTGTAGGGAGCGGCTTCATAGAAGCAGGAAGTCAAACGAGCCGTTCATATGACAATGGAAACAGAGGTGTAGAATAAAGGTAAAATATATGAAAAATACAGTTTTTTTTTTTTTTTTTTAAATGAAGCATTAAGACATGTTAAACTGTGCCCCCAAAACACAATCAAGCCTAGAAAAAAACACTGAACCACCCCAAAGAGTCCAAAAGAAAAGTTTAAGAATGAAAATCTAGAAGGACATTAAGATATCTTGAATATTTTTAGAGTAACAGACATGACAACTTTACAAAAAGAATATTTATGGCACTTGGGTATGTTCTATGCATTTCAGGTGATAGGAAAAACGAGATACATTTCTAGTTTTAACATTATTCATTCTTTAGACATTCCTCTTTAAAAGAAAAAAACTATCAGCTGTATACAAAGTGACCCACATTTGTTTTTTTTGACCACTGAAAATGTGTACATTTTACCAATGTACTCATGGAGCCGCATTAAAATCTCTATATCTCTGGGAATGAACTATCGAGGGAGTCAACAGCGTCTGCTTGAGCTCCTGCAGGCGTGCCAAAGCAGACTTACCCTCAGCACTCAGCTGCTGGAGGTCAAACCCCGGCCCCACGTCTAATGCCAGCGAGCAGAGAGAACGAAGAGAGGTCAGCAGATGCGAAAGCCGAACTGATGTCAAACGGCACCCTGAAAGGTCCAGGCTGACTAGACCCTTACAGCGGGTGACCTGATCCACAGTAGAGCCGGCTAACCAGTAGCAGCCACTGAGGTTTAATGTCTGGATGTCACCCGAGAAGTTCTTCAAGAGCTGCTTTACTGCATCGTCAAATGTAAGATTTTCAGGTCTTTCAAACTTAAACATTTGGTTTTCTGTTACATTTGGTTGCAAATTCTGCTTGATAACTTTTTAAAACATGTTAGAGGTGAAATTATCATAGATGACATAGGCATTTATGGTTCACATAGATGAGTTTTTGTTGAAATTTCAAAAATTACTTGAATAATAGTCTTGGTAGCCTATGAAAGGGATGATATTGACATCATTTTCCAAGAAAAAGTGTTTATGAACTTATGTTTGGACTTTCCTGTATGATTTCTGCAATTATAATTAATGATGTTATTGCAAATTTTCTTTGAAGTCACCATGAAACTGAAATTAAGGTCATCTTTTCATCCCTATTGTGATGTAAATCAGAGTAAAAGTGACTTCTCAAAGGAGAAAAATTAATTTAAGTAAAATTTAATCTTAAGCTCTATTGACACTGGTGATCACCACAGAAAACACTAGAATGAATGCAAATGCACCTTATCAGATGAACATTGAAGCAGAATCTGCTAATTATTAAGATTATATTATTCACCCAAAAATTTTTAATTCTGTCATTGTTTACTCACCCTTAAGTATGATTTTCTTTCTTCTTCTGAACACAAAAGAAGATATTTTGAAGAATATGGGTAACCAAACATTGGACCCAATTGACTTAAAAAAAAATTATTTGGAAGTCATTGGGGACGATCAACTGTTTGGTTACCGACATTCTTCAAAATATCTTCTTTTGTGTTCAACAGAAGAAAGAAAGGTTTTAGGGTGAGTAATTGATGACAGAACTATCCCTTTAACCTCATAGGTCCAGTTTTCCGGATCATGGCAGGTATGTATATAAAGGTTGTGAAATAATTGCATAATATGAACTCTACTTTAGTGCTATAAGGATATTTGTACAGCACCAACACCGTCACCGCTCATCAATGTCAAAATATTTGAGATGACAATCAGATCAAAGTAGACGGGCTTTATGTTTACCTGAAAGGTGTTTTCCAATAGGTTTCAGGAACACATCAGGCTGAAAGTTTTCCAGTTAGTCCAGCTATAGTGTTCATAAGCAGCATTCTGGAGCAAAAACATCATACGACACTCCTGCAGCTCTCATACTGAGTGTTGTGCTTTTGGATAGGCCATTTTTCTCTGAGCTGTCTCCTTTATATTTATAGATATATCCTCTGATACATACCCTTGATGATTTTCATGCAGTAAGGTTAAACAACTGAACAGGGCTCTTTCTGTTTTTTTTTTTTTTGTTTGTTTTTTGTTTTTGGTAATAATAACTTTACAATCTTACAATGACCTCAAACTTTGGTTTAATCTGTGTCAGTGTTGAGGCTCAGCATTAGCCACAGTAGAAATGTGTGCAACACAAGTTAAAATCTAAAGGATACTGTCCAATAAAGAGACAAAAATGATAATTTATTTCCATCAAAATATCAATCTTTATTCCATATTAGTGTAATATATGATGACCTTCATTTATACACACCATAATTGTCTCTGATTAAGAGAATTATATGTAAAAATTGAGTTTCTTTATTTCTCATTGTGATTCTGCTGATAATTACAATCATTGTCAGAAAAAAATGAAAAAGAAAACATTTGGTAAAATTTCTCTTACAATAGCTCAATAAGGAGTTATTCTGAATTCTCTATATTTTCAGTTCTTTGCTCATGGTTCAGTAGAGCTATCAAACACCTTAAAAGATTCGACTTCATAAAGCTCTGCCAACCTTTCGTTTAAAGCATTCACAGTTATGTTCAGGGGAGTGATGTTCTTGTTATCATTCACTCCAATAAACCCTCTTGAGAATTTACATTTGTTATTCTGGTCTAAGCAGCAGAATGCAGTCCAGAAATGACTAGGCACATTCACTTTGTTGTCCGAAATCTTTGTAGGACCTGGTACCACCCCTGTTACTATGAAAACAGAATACATTTCTAGACATTGTCCTGTTAGATTGTTTGAAATGTTTTTTTCTAGTACCCTCCATTGACCGCAGTTAAAAGAGGAGTTTTGTGGAGCAGCATTAGTGAGAGTGAAGGTGGCTTCAACACATTCCCGGGAATTTCTGTGGTAGACTGGTACCAGATGACCTCTGTGGTAGCGAGAGTTATCATAATTTCGATTGAGAGCTTGATGTTCTCCAAGTCCTTGTATATTCTGGTTCTCAAAACACATGTTTGGTGATGCATTATCAGTATCAAGCTGCAATATTGAATCAATTGAAAACATGAGATTAATATCAGTTGAATTAACGATAAATAAAATCAACAAATTAATACATGACAGACTCTAAACACGTTTAGGCCAAATCTACTGTTGCTCTTTGTTCAAGTTGCACACATTACAAACTCATCACTACCACCTTTCCATGAAGCTGCTTCTGGAATCCAGCATTGTAATGTACCACACATAATATATAGGCTAATCTATATAATTAGGAGCACATCTGATTCTGTGTACACTTTTATTGTATACATTGTTTAGCAAATAGGCCTGTTAACTAAATTAAATGAGAAACATTGCTCTTGGCAGCTAGATGAAATAAAAAGTTTTAGCCTATATATTTTATTTATATAGTTAACAACAGTAACCCAGTAACAGTAACACCAAGGAAACTTCTTTTTGCTAAATGCTCTGCTTGAAAAAAATATGTTTGTGCTATTTTGCTTTTAAATAAATGTTTGTTTATCAGTCCATTTCAAACAGCTCCACCCACACCATAAGATTAAAAAAATCCTTACAATCAACTAATATAAACAACAAATACTAAACAATAACAGAATACAACCTTTAATAAATAATTAAGTATTATTTCACTTACTTGAGGTTCAATGTACCAGTTGTTTGGTCTTTCACAGGATAGTCTCCCTTCAAACTTGTAGGCTGAGTACACTGGGATCCTGTTCTTAGTATCATAATATGTGGCATAATAGTAACGATTATTTAGATTTTGGCAGATCTGCTTGTACTGTGATCCAGAAAATCTTGTTGGTGATTTTCCACCTGCATCACAATATGTGGCATAATAATCATCACCATGTAGAGTTTGGCAGATCTGCTGAGATCCAGTAAATGTTGTTGGTGATTTTCCACCTGCAAAAAATTGACCACACTTGAGTTCAAAATTCTGCACAACTTCAGCTGAACCACCGGAGAGAAGAAACAGCATCACCACATGAAGAAGCAGCGTCATGATGAAGAGGATGAGATGATGAATTACCAAGATCTCTGCAAGAACAACCAATTTTTTATAACTGCTATAACAACTTATGTTGTGTAATATATAAATAAACAAACATACCTCAAATTAAGCAGTATAAGTCAAAGATCAAGCTTTTAACCTATTAAATGAAAAGACAATAATGTGAGAATGTAAGTACAATGATACACAACACTTTCCATGGAGTAATTAAACATCTATTATTAAATACTTAATAAAGAATACGGTGTAAAGGCCAAAAGCAGCTCTACAAATACTACAGTACATACCGACACCAAGGCAAGGACACGCTGGTGTTGCAGTGAATTCAGAGAATATTTCTAACCTCCTGCTTTGTCATGAACACTTTTAAGGAAATGTTCTGAGTCGGGGCTCACAAACTTGATCCACCACATATTTCCCTTTGGCTACAATACATATTTAAACAAAGTTCCTTCACTTAACATGTGCATGCTCATTTAAGAGAAAAGTGATAAAAGTAAACAATATTTGAAAATAGTGGCCCTCAAATCCACCTGTCGTGGTCTTTTTGCCTGGTGGCAGAGTGGCTGATGGCATCAAAGTCACTTGTTTTGGTGATCATCTTGATAGTTTATTTTCTAGTCATGCAATTATACATCCTGTCTGCTTGAATGAGGAAAGACAAAATTCTGCAAAGGGGTTTTCCAAGCTTTAGGTTTCAATAACACACCAGGCTAAAAGTTTTCCAGTTAGTCCAGTTAGTGTGCATGAACACCATTCTGGAGAAAAAACCTTAGAAGAAGATGCCCTGGACAGCGTTCCTACATCTCCAACATTGAGTGTTGTGTTTTTGTAGGCCTATTCATTGAAATTATGCCAAATTTCCCTTTACACTAACAACACTTCACAACTACAGATCATTTTCTTAAAGGAATGAATTCAAACATAAGTGATTTCTCTCTATTCTGCCTCTTTGTATTCTTCTGATTTCTGACACTACTGGATGAGAAGAACTGAACTGAGCTGGATGATGACACATGAACAACATTCCATGGAACCTTCCCATTCCACAAAAGTAATAATAATAATAACTTTACAATCTTACAATGACCTCAAACTTTGGTTTAATCTGTGTCAGTGTTGAGGCTCAGCAGTTAGCCACAGTAGAAATGTGTGCAACACAAGTTAAAATCTAAAGGATACTGTCCAATAAAGAGACAAAAATGATATTTTATTATCATCAAAATATCAATCTTTATTCCATATTAGTGTAAAATATGATGACCTTCATTTATACACACTATAATTGTCTCTGATTACAATCGAACATCTGAGAATTAGAATAATTGGAGAATTCTAATGTAAAAATTTAGTTTCTTTATGATTCTCATTGTGATCCAGTTGATAATTAAAATCATTGTCAGAAAAAAAATAATAAATGAAAAAGAAAACATTTGGTAAAGATTCTCTGTCAGACAATAGCTCAATAAAGAGTTATTCTGAAGTCTCTATATTTTGGTTTCTTTGCTGGTGGTTCAGTAGAGCTATCAAACACTTTAAAAGATGTGACTTTATAAAGTTCTGCCAACGCTGTCTCTAAATCATTCAGATATTTTTTTTTTTTTTTTTTTTAGGAGGAATGTTCTCGTTCTCTCCAATAAATCCTCCTGAAATTTGACATCTGTTATTCTGGTCTAAGCAGCAGTACGCAGTCCAGAAATGACTAGGCACATTCACTTTGTTGCTCCGAGTCTTTGTAGTACCTGGAACCACCCCTATTACTATGTGAAGAACCTGGATGGGACATGCTTAGCCTATGTTTAATGTCTTCTCAGCGGTGTTGTCGATTACCTGAAAGCTGAGGGTTTTTTTGTGTTTATTTTCATCATGTGCATTGTGGATATGTGCAGCACGTTTCTGTATTTGGTTGCTCTGTGATTATTTGCAGCACACCTGTTGTCAAACTGATGATGTTTTCTTAATTTTCTGGGGTTTTGCAAGTGTTTTCTTCAGTTGCAGCGCATTGAGCTCTCTCAGCCACTGTAGTTTACCATGATAACATGAACTTGTTTTACATGCAGAAATGTCAATACTTTTTGTCTTCAAGGTGATTTATAATGTGACACTCAACAAACTTCATTTTGTGAAATGGTCTGCTAGTTTGCTTTAAAAATAACACCATGGAAAAACATCCTTATAACCAACTAACTAACAACAAATACTGAATAACAGAACACAATCTGTAGTTTAGATTCATATTTCACTTACTTGAAGTTCAATGTACTACTTATCTAGTCTGTCACAGGCCATTATCCCTTCAAACTTGTAGGCTGAGTACACTGGGATCTTGTTTTCAGTATCATAATATGTGGCATAATAAACATCATCTATAGAGTTTGGCAGATCTGCCTGTACTGTGGTCCAGAAAATCTTGTTGGTGATTTTCCATTTGCAAAAAAGCCACGGCACTCCTTCTCAAAATCTTTCACAACTCTGGCCGAACCACCGAAGAGAAGAATCAGCATCAGCACATGAAGAAACAGCGTAATGATGAAGAGGATCAGATGATGAATTATCAAGATCTCTGCAAGAACAACCACATGTAATACTTTTTTATATCAGCTCATAGTTTGTGATATTTAAATAACAAATAAACACTTACCTCAAATTTATAACAGTACAAGTTAAAAATCAAGCTATTACATGAAAAGACAATAATGCAAGAATGTAAGAAACATACACAAAACCTACCGTGTAGTAAATAAATGGGTAACACTTTACTTGAAGGGGTGTGCATAAGACTGACATGACACCTTCATAATCATGACATGACACGTGTCATGAATATGAAGGAGGTTTTATGAATGTTTATGACAACTGTCATTAAGTGTCATTCGCTCAATTATGTCATTTTTAATGCAAAGATGACATTGTTTGAGATGTCTTTGTTACGACAACTTGACATAAACCAACACATCATAACCTGTCAGTGTCTTTGTCATGACAACTTGACATTATTTAGCTTTATGGGTTAACATTACATTAAACTGTCATGTGGTTGGTTTTGACATGAGGCCATTATAATAGTGTCATAAATATGTATCTTGAGCTCAAGTACAGTGGTACAAATTGAACTTGTCATTAAAATGTCATTAAGTGACAATACAAATAATTTTATAACAGCGTCATGACTATTTTTCATTTCATGTTTTTTTTTTTTTTTTTTTTTTTTTTAAGTTTCCTCCAACAGAAGGTCAGATAATAGACAATTTCAAATTTCGTAAAAAAGATGACACTGTTATAAAATAATGGTAACACTTTATTTTAGGGTCTTTTAACTAGTTGCTTATTACTATTAGCATGCATATTACTAGAATATTGACTATTTATTAATAATTATTAAGCACATAATGCCTTATTCTGCATGATCTTATTCTACATTCTTAATCCTACCCAATACCTAAACCTAACAATTAACTATAATAAGCAGTAAATTAAGAGTTTATTGAGGGAAAAGTCATAGTTAATCGTTTGTATATGTGTTCCCTATACTGAAATGTTACCAAAATAATGTAATGTAATGTTAACCCATAAAGCTAAGTAGTTTTTTTAAGTTTGATATTTAATCTGCTATGTCATGTTTATGACAGGTTATGATGTTTTGCTAATGTCAAGTTGTCATGACAAAGACACTGACAGGTTATGATGTATTGGTTTATGTCAAGTTGTCGTAACAAAGACATCTCAAACAATGTCATCTTTGCATTAAAAATGACATAATTGAGCGAATGACACTTAATGACAGTTGTCATAAAAATGCATAAAACCTCCTTTATATTCATGACACGTGTCATGTCAAGATTATGAAGGTGTCATGTCAGTCTTAGGCACACCCCTTCAAGTAAAGTGTTACCAATAAATGTCTAAATACTCATCAGATAAACAATACAATGTAGAGGCCAAAGGAAACTACAAATACTACAGTACATACAGATACCAAAAACACACTGGTGTTACAGTGAGATGAGGGAGTGTTTCTAACCTCCTGATTTGTCTTTCAACAAATGAACACTTTTAAAGTAATGTACTATGAACCAGGGCTCACAAACTTCGTCCACCTCATATCTCCCTAAATCTACAATACATATTTAAACAAAGTTCTTTAAATCCACCTTACAAGCATGTGTTTGTTTATAAAACTAAAAGATCACACTTTAAAGAAAACAGTATCTGATGTTTGTTACAGGATATAGAATATCACAAAATGTTGTGGCCCTATATTATCTAAATCCACCTGTAGCAAATTAGCTCAAAATAAATATGAATAATTAATCATAACTAGTTATAATTAATTATTAATATTTTAATCAGTTAATAAAATTAACTTAATGTAATAAAATTATTGTTACAATCAATTAACCTGTTGTTCAATGAACACACAGTGTTAATTGTTTATTAATTCTAAGAAATGTTCATTTCCAGGTTATGGGAAATAACAATCTTATTCTTCTAAAAGCCTGTAGTCAGGACCGACATGAATAGGGACTCCCGTATATGAGCGCAAAACACGGACAACCTTACGTGTGACATGAACAAGACTTTATTAACTAGACTAAACACTTAAACTATTCTAACATTCACACACATACATGCATACAGTTTACCAAGAGAGAGAGAGAGAGAGAGAGAGAGAGAGAGAGAGAGAGAGCTAAAGCAGAGTACAGGAAGCAAGAGGTTACAGCATTGTTGGACATTCAGCAGATCAACAGCCTTGAGCAAACCATCAGTTTAGTTTTAACAGGCCCTTCTTTAAAAGGGTAAGGATACTCAATGTATCCGATAATGAGACTAAGTTTGATACTTGCATGTCTCTCCAAGTTGAATTAAAACTGTCCTGATGCAATTTGTGGAGGTTTCCGTTGAATCTTTGCTGATATTGTCTTGATGAAAGAGAACCAGTTGGATTCAGAGGATCTTTGGTGAATGGAAGGTCTAGGCCGAGGCCTGGCACAAGCTTGGGTTCCTTAGAAGCTTCTAGCTTCTTACAGCGTCATCTTGACGTCAGAATTTGTCAGTAAAAGAGAAGAAGAGGAGGAAGAGCAGGAAGAGAAGGGGGTTTGATCTTGTGATCAGTGAATAAAAGGGGTGAAGATGTCACACCCTCTGGAGGTGTCTGAGCCAATAAGGAGTTCCCCTTTCAGAGGGAAGTTTTACGAGTCTTTGTTCTGTAGCAAGATATTAGCATAAGACACTGGATTGGATGAATGAGAGAATAACCTTCTAGCTTCTATAATTCTAACATGTCACAGAGTTAGTAACATGTAACATAAATTACCAAATAGGAAATTAAAGTTGGAGTCCGTAGATACCAAACATGCTGCCAATGTGATCTCAGTTAACTATACATTTGCAACTATGGAACATTAATACCAAAATAGTTCAAAAGAGAGAATTAATACATAGAATAAAGCCTATAAAAGGAAAGTCATTAGATGGGAAAATTAGATACATGTTTATACATTTCCCAAGTGGTTATATAGAGAATACATAGGATTAAGAGAGTTTATTTGTCCTTCTCAGGAAGAATGAGTCACTAGTCTCTCCAGAATTCTTCTGGATCATAAAAGTACCATATAACTGTAACAGGACACCTAGGTTGGCCTGTGTGCTAGCAACATTGGGATGCTAGTTACAGTTTTAGGGGGATGAGTTCAGAGAACTTTGATAGTGCTAGTTCAATACGGTTCAATAGTATATAACAATTAGTTCAAAATTTGGCCTGTGGAGGGCAGTATTACGCTTAGCAGCGTCTACACTGCTGGAATTCTAATAGAGGAGAAGAAGAAGACAGCTAGTTCAAGATGAGCATTTAAGGTTAAAACTTATATAATTTTCAATTTTTTCAGAAAATGAGCGATGGTTTCACTAGATAAGACCCTTATTTCTCATCTGGGATCGTGTTGAACAATTTGAAGCTGCAGTGAAACTAATTTTGACCTTCAACTGTTTGGTGCCCATTGAAGTCTACTATATGGAGAAAAATCCTAGAATGTTTTCATCAAAAACCTTAATTTCTTTTCGACTGAAGAAAGAAAGACATGGACATCTTGGATGACATGGAGGTGAGTAAATTATCAGGAAATGTTTATTTGAAAGTGGACTAATCCTTTAACCCGGGGATGTAAACCTTTTGAATTTAATGACTGGGATAAACTGTATTTGTTTTGTCTTCAGGAAAACATGTAAATGTCTTGTGTAGCTTATGAAGTAAATGAAAAGTATGATCTTTAAACAAAATAAGAAGAATGTACACATCATCTTGTTTAAAAGTTTTTAATCGTCCTCAATGCAAGGACAGATCTCAAAAAAATAAATAAATAAATAAATAAATAAATACGTAGAAGTTGCTGGAAATGGAAAACCAAAGAATATGCAGAACCTGGAGGAGTTTTCTGAATTACAGTGGACCACAAACAAGGGACTAATGAACAACTATCACAAAACATAAAAATAGCCATGGATCAACCAAGTAACAATATACAGTTAAGATTCAAGGGTTGGAAACTTTTAAAGTGTGTAAATTCAGTTAATATTTTGTCTTGTGTAATAGATAAAAACATGTTATGTAAAACTGCTTATTCAGGACAAATAAGATGCAGTTTTTTAATTTTAAATTTTATTTTGTTAAAATTATTAACATCTTGCATATTCTGCTAGGGATATGTAAACATGAGCAGAACTGTATAAAGGATACTGAAACATTGTTTGAATCTAGTTCAAAGATTTAAAAACAAACAAACAAAAAAATGTCCTCCACGACCCGTGAATTCACTGATGACCTCAATGGGGAATAAAGGAGGCAGGAAAATACATGTTCTATGTTAGTCAGTGATTTTTGTTGGTTTTAAAGCACATCACCGTTGCATTTCAGGCATTCAATGTGCATCAGTTATATTTTTCATTTTCAAATAATTTCCAGCATTTTTGTGGACAAAAACATGGAAATGACGGAATTAAGACAGGTACGGTATTTACTACTGTAAAGAAAAATATTTAAAATATTACTGTGGAATAGTCTATTTTTTTACCTTGCAGTAATAATATATTTCTGTCTCAGGCATAACGATGATTAATAATAATAAAAATAAAAATGTGTTAATATTATGTGGGCTGAGACTCTATCACAACAAAAATTAGGTTTGAGTTCACTTTAACGTCCAAGTCAATGCAAACACATTTACTTTGGTGATTTTGGCCACTGTTATTTATTTATTTTTTTAGCATTAAAAGTGCACCAGATTTGTGCAGATTTCTGCATTTAAAGGACAAGTTTGTCAGTTTTGTGTTGTTACAGTGTCTGTAGTACATGTAAAGTAACAATGTGTACAACGTGTAATCTCTCACTGTTACCTGCACACAGATATTCTTGTTTAATTGTCAGCGAGTCATTTTGCATCATACAGCGTATTTTTGACAGGGCTTTTGTTAAAACTACAGACTCCAAGGCTTTTGTTGAAATTACAGATCAAACTTCCATTTCCTGTGCGAAACACTGCATGTAGTTGTTTGAAGGTTGGTGACTTAAGCTCACAAAAACTCCTGAGCTCTAAATGCTGCTCTAGCATATCAGAATGACAGTTGGTTGCGGTGTGAACTGGTGGCATTGGGTAGAAATGACTTGGTAGAAACAGAGCATGAACATATCATTCATGTTGGATCTCACATTTGCATAAGTTGTTATATTTGAATTCATGATTAGATAACTGCCAAATTAAAAAAATTAAACAGATAATGTTAACTGGTTACAGATCATTTCAAATAAGTGTTGTTCCCAGTTAAACTTGTTTATGCTCCTGTTAAAATGATGCTTGAATCTGTTTTTTGTTTTCATTCCATCCAGTTCAAAGACCTGCTTCTCACAAATTACAAAAGGAAAAAAAAAAAAAAAAAAAAAAAGAACTGGGAGAATACTCCTAGATCTTACAGAGAACTATATTTTTTACCAAGTTCTTCTGAGAAAACTATAGACTTTCATATTTTATGAGCATTATACCACAGCCACTGATCACATGGGTCATATCCTCGTGCATTAAAGGGTAAATCACCACACTAAGGGCTGGACGAGATATTGAAAAACTGCAGGGGTAAAAGAACGAACAGGTGAATATTTGATGTACACCAGGTTACTTTATGAACAACTATTATTCACACTTTATTATTAAGAATTCTTTAAAACAACTGACCTGTCCAACAGGGTTTTCTGCAGTGTTTTACATGCCACCAGAGTCCCTCCCATGAACATGTGGCACATGATGACATCAGTGCAACTCTGCATGAAGGCCGTCACAGCGGCGGGCTGGAAGGTCCCATGTCGAGAAACTAGACAAAGACTCTTCAAAAAATGCAGCGTTTGCATTAAAGTAGGGCTGCTCCAGCCTGCAGGTTTACACAGTGAATAATGCAGGAGTTACAGGGATAAAATATTCTGCTAAAAAGTATATAAATAATTAGTTAGGCTAATTGATGTTTTTTTGCCTCAAGTTTGCATGCCTGTAACTCAAGAAGTATTAAAGATATCATAATATCCTTTTACATTCTAGTTCTTAACAAATGTTCCTTTTTGGTATCATTTTAAAGGCTCTCAATGGTTCAATCCCAGAGATATGGAGATCTTAATGTGGATCCATGAGTAAATTGGTAAATTGTACACATTTTCAGAGGTCAAAAACCAAATGTGGGTCACTTTGCTTTTAAAGAGGAATGTCTGAAGAATGTCTGAAACTGGAAATGTATCTTGTGTTTTTATATCATCTCAATTGCATTGAACATACCTGTCTGAGTGCCATAAATACTCCTTTTCCTAAGTTTGCATGCCTGCAACTCTAAAAGTATTCAAGATATCTTTACATCCTTCTAGATTCTTATTCTTAATCAACTTTCCATTTGAAATCTTCATTTTCAAGGCCCTATATATTTCAGTCTGTTTAGAAACCTACATTTGGTTTGTGACCACTGAAAATGGGTAAAACAATTTGAACATGGAATCACATTGGCCTGGTTCATTGTGATTTCACTTTTTTAAATTTAGTTAGTGTGTAATGTTGCTGCTTGAGCATAAACAGTATCTGCAAAGTTACAGCACTGGAAGTTCAATGCAAACGGAGATACTGTCTTTTAAAATTATGGCAGTTTAATGCCTACAAAAATGACCGGTTTAGACAACGAGCTTCTTCCCGGGTTTATGACATCATGAACCCTGCAAAACACGCCCCCGGGAACACGCAACAAAGTGGGCCAGCTTTCAGAATCTACACGAGTTCAATGCTGGATTTGCACAAAGGCTATTACTGAAAGATGGAGCAGTTCCCACTTTAAAAGCAGAAGCTGCTGTTTATTGGCTTCAAACTGTAAGTACGTTTTATTGTTTGTACATGTCTTTTAAACATATAGTTCTGTTGCCATTTTTGGTTGCATCAAGGACGTAAACAAAGACCAACTCGTTTTTGCTTCGCTAGCCAGTTAACTAAATTCTACAAACACCAACAAACATCTGTTGTGTATCAGCAGAAGACCCAGAAGCAAAGGAGCGGTTTAACAGAATTTATTCAGAGTACAGTTCTTAGTCCAACAAAAACAGACTGGCAGGCGTCGTCACACTGGGATGCTGCAGCTGGTAAACAGGAAAACATAAAGGGAATTCACTCGCTGATTGAGGCTTGTGGAGCACAGGAGCTCCAGTGGCCGATCTGGGCTTGCCTCAGGCTGTAGATGGAGAGCACGAAGCCTGGCGGATGGACTGGACCAGGCTAGCAGACAGAGGGCTCAGATAGACGGGCCACGAGACAGCTGCAGGAACTGGGACTAAGACTGTGATAATACAAAAACAGTGACGAACACCACTCACAGGTCGTTAATAATCCGACAAAGACACGAACAAACGGCAGGGAGAAATATCCAAGACAATCAATGAAGACAGAACAGGTGCGGACGTGAGAAGGCACGAACGCCGACAGAAATGACAAACAGCTGAAACAAATAAGCATAGAAGGCAGGGAAAAAAGAGGAGAAAATAAGGAGACAATCAAACCCGGCTCATGACAATGTCTATGTTCATAGACAAACAGTTTTTCATGCTAAAAATTTAAACATTTACAAAAATGCTACTACTAACTCATGTATTCACCTACAGTAAACTTTTAATCAGGATAACACTGTATATTGACAGCTAACAAACAGCAGTGACAGCATCTAAACACTTTGACATAAATACAAAATTAAATACCATTCATAAACGTCCTTTAAAATGCAACGATTGCAGAGGTTTTGCTTGACCCTCTTCATCTGGGTCTGATTTGGGCTCAATTTGATACAGCTAACCAATCTGAGTACATTGCATATTGTGTAGGGAGCGGCTTCATAGAAGCAGGAAGTCAAACGAGCCGTTCATATGACAATGGAAACAGAGGTGTAGAATAAAGGTAAAATATATGAAAAATACAGCATTTTCAAAAAACCCCGAAGCATTAAGACATGTTAAACTGCTCCCCAAAAACACAATCAAGCCTGGAAAAAAAAACACTGAACCACCCTGTAACAAAGTTCGTAAAGTAAGGAGGGAAGAGGACAGGGTCAGCGGTGACTAGTACTGGCTGTTTATTTCACACAAAATAAATGATAACAAAACAGCGTGCAGATAGGCACAAAAACGATCAAAACAAATCCACAGTTCACTCCAAAACAGACATCCAGGAGTGGGGGAAAACAGCCAGCAGTCCTTCTCTCTCTCGCAGGCTCCTGTTTCTCCTGGCGTTAAATACTCTCTCCACGCCAATTACTGAAACAAGAAACAGGTGATTATCATTTGCGTCTAATCCACTCAGACACCGCGCGTCTCCTCCCTCTCTCTCCCGCTGCAGATTCCGCTAAACCACGCCCCCCTTGCCACACACCCCTTTACAAATAAAGAGTCCAAAAGAAAAGTTTAAGAATGAAAATCTAGAAGGATATTAAGATATCTTGAATATTTTTAGAGTAACAGACATGACAACTTTACAAAAAGAATATTTATGGCACTTGGGTATGTTCTATGCATTTCAGGTGATAGGAAAAATGAGATACATTTCTAGTTTTAACATTATTCATTCTGTAGACATTCCTCTTTAAAAGAAAAAAACTATCAGCTGTATACAAAGTGACCCACATTTGTTTTGTTTTTTTGACCACTGAAAATGTGTACATTTTACCAATGTACTCATGGAGCCGCATTAAAATCTCTATATCTTTGGGAATAAACTATCGAGGGAGTCAACAGCGTCTGCTTGAGCTCCTGCAGGCGTGCCAAAGCAGACTTACCCTCAGCACTCAGCTGCTGGAGGTCAAACCCCGGCCAGCGAGCAGAGAGAACGAAGAGAGGTCAGCAGATGCGAAAGCCGAATTGATGTCAAACGGCACCCTGAAAGGTCCAGGGTACAGCGGGTGACCTGATCCACAGTAGAGCCAGCCAACCAGTAGCAGCCACTGAGGTTTAATGTCTGGATGTCACCCGAGAAGTTCTTCAAGAGCTGCTTCACTGCATTGTCATTTGCCTGTGAATAAGAAGCAATTAAAAGGTAAGATTTTCAGGTCTTTCAAACTTAAACATTTGGTTTCTGCTACATTTGGTTGCAAATTCTGCTGGACAACTTTTTAAAACATGTTAGATAGGTGGAATTGTCATACATTACATAGGTATTTACAATTAGTAAAATTGTATGCAACTTAAGCTCTATTGACACTGGTGATCACCACAGAAAACACTAGAGTGAATGCAAATGCATCTTATCAGATGAACATTGAAGCAGATCTGTTTATTAAAGGGATAGTTCACCCAAAAATGAAAATTCTGTCATCATTTACTCACCCTTAAGTTGTTCCAATCCTGTATAATTTTTTTTCTTCTTCTGAACACAAAAGAAAATATTTTGAATATTATTGGTAACCAAACTGTTGATGGACCCCATTGACTTCCATAGTATGAAAAAAAAAAAAAAAAAAGTCCCCACTGACTTCCATACTATCAACTGTTTGATTAACGACATTCAAAATATCTTTGTTTGTGTTCAGCAGAAGAAAGAAATTTATACAAGTTTGAGGGTGAGTAAATGATGATAAATGTTTAATTTTTGGGTGAGCTATCCCTTAATGTAATAGGTCCAGTCTTCCAGATCATGGCCGTACACAGCTATGAGGTATTCCGAGGTGTAAAATAATTGCATAATATTAATTCTCCTTTAGTGCTGCAAGGATATTGCACAGCACCAAAAAAAACCTTCACCACTCATCAATTCATCAAAAGTACACTTTTTATATTTAGCTACCACTTGTAGTACACTATGGGTTCAAATGTACTATAAGTGGTATCTAAATACATTTTTTAAATACAGAGATAGTATATTAAAAGCACATTTTAGTTCATATTTCATGCTGTCTCAAATTATCACAGTTGAGTACACTTAGATGTTCTTAAGATGATCTTAAGAAGAACTAAAGGAGAATTTTTAGTATATTAAGTACAAAATTAGTGCACGAAAATAAAGCACTTTAAGGATATTATAGAAATGTACTTTTTTTCCACCTGGGATGTCAAAATATTTGAGATGACAATCAGATAAAAGTAGACGGTTTATGTTGGCCTGAAAGGTGTTTTCTAGGTTTCAAGAACACATCAGGCTAAAAGTTTTCCAATTAGTCCAGAAAGTGTGCATAAACAGCATTCTGGAGCAAAGACATCAGACCATGTTCCTGACAATGTTCAGCTCCCATATTGAGCGTTGTGTTTTTTGTAGGCCTATTCATTTTTCTATGAGTTGTCTCTAGTGATATTAAAGATTTTCATGCAGTAAAGGTTAAACAATCACACTGGCTGAACAGCTCTTTCCTTTAATATACTTTTTTACTCTATTTTTGGTTTCAGCTGAAATTGTGCCAAATTTTATTTTACACTCTAACAGGTCATTTTCTTAAAAGAATCACTGAGAAAAAAAAAAAGTGTTTAATATTTCTCTCTGTTCTGCCTTTTTCTTTCTGACACATAATATTCAGCAATATTATTGATCTGACTGCGCTGACTCTATTAGATGAGAACTGAACTGAGCTGCATGATGACATTATCCTAGTGAAAAAAAAGTATACTTTATTGTATTTTAAATATATTCCCCTTTTCTATAGTACACTGCAAACATACTAACAAAAAATGTACTATCATTAAATATATAAAAAGTATATTAGTATCATATTTTCACAATGCAACTTTTAACACACTTTAAAATAATTGTACTTTAGTATATTTTCTAAAAAATATATTTTAGAAAAATATACTTGAAG
The DNA here is from genome assembly GCF_018812025.1 of Megalobrama amblycephala. NCBI lineage: Eukaryota > Metazoa > Chordata > Actinopteri > Cypriniformes > Xenocyprididae > Megalobrama > Megalobrama amblycephala. Next base: position 46,142,634 of record NC_063050.1, read on the forward strand.
TGTAAGTTCAGTTTATTTTTAAAAGTTTATTTATTTGCACTTTATAAAAATATATTTGAGGTATATTTTAACAGTGTGCTGAAAATAATCATTGTAACAATGCACTGAAAGTATATTTAAAAAATACATTATTTAATATCCTGAAGTTGTAGTGTATCTAATGTTAAATTTGAGTATATTTTTTAAGTTTACTTCTTCATCCTTGGAATTCATTATATTACTTGTGCTTATTTATTTCAGGATGAATGCATTACAAGCCCATTTAGTAAATGCAGTGTAGCCTATACAATTTCCAAATATGTGTAAATGTTTATTAAGTTTACTCTGGCAGAATCACACCAGCAGCACAAGTAATGTGAAAAAATATGTCGAGTGGTTAAACTTATCGGAATTCAAATGTCTCTTCAACTTGGTCTGTGACCAATCAGATTTTGTTGCTCACTGCCTTCAGCCAATCAGAGCTGCTGACGTCACGGTCGTCGTCTGAATCCCCTCGTTCAGTCACTCAGGTGAAGTATATTGTGGCAATGTATAATTTATTTAATAAAACACTGAAAGCGCAATACATCGCTCAATCTTGGGGATTCTGACCAGTTCAATCAAGTGACATCGCAGCCTGACCGTGATGGCGACGACAACTGGCTAATCTAATGGCCTACGCGATCCTGAAAGAACCGGAGAAAAGTGCTGCTATTGGGAGGTGAGCTGTAGTCTACCAGTTAACAAACTTTATTTTATTTTCTTTAACAAACGGAGAGCGATATTTCGGCTTGATATCTCCTTTTTGAGTTTGTGTGTGGTGGTTTATGGCACATGTTTGTATGCAGCACCAAAACATTCATATGATTGGTCAAATCGGCCCGTATTCTGTACGATATTAATTCATAAAGTGTTTTATGCTTGACTATGTAACGTTACCGACAGGGCTGGACTGGGACAAAAAAATGGCCCTGGCATTTTTGCTCAGACCGGCCCACCACAATCGGTTGGACACCACCCACCAGAGTAGTACAATTAATTGGTAGAGTTATTAAAAGTACACTTAGTAAGAGTAGGATTTCTAGATGGACAATGTGCTCCATGATATAAAAGCTAGTTAACCCTTAGAACGTGGATGTAGAATACTGATAATTCTGTAAAGAATTAAAAAAAAAAAAAAAAAAAAACTTTCCAATGAAACAGACAGCAGAAAAACTATAATTTACAATTACAAATATACTTTGTTTTAAAGAGCACAAACCCCTGTTCAAGTGTCAAATATTTACCTCTCATTGTTTAGATACTCCCCATTAAAAACAATGAAAAAGAAAACTACCAAATTACTCACAAAAAACGTCCTAATAAAATGATATTCATGTTATTCACTTGCCATAAACAACCAAGTGTTCATACCAGAGTAATAGGGTACAAGAGCTACAAAACATAACTTTTTATAGCTGAAAAGTGAGATCTAGTAGACCATTATCACGACTAACAGCTATAAATAGACACCTATAGTCTCGTTGTGAAATAAACACATCATCAGTAATATTACATTATAATAATAACCTGAATTTTTTTTTTTTTTTTTTTTTAAATCAAATTGCATCATTTCAGGTTTTTCTATGAGAAAGGCCGTTACTGCATAAGTGAACTCTGATAGCTACAAGGGCACTGCTAACTACAAAAAATAACTTTTGCTGTGCTATTTGACTTTAGCTGACTGAGTGACCAGTGCAGTAGGTGACAGTCTGACTTTATAATAACGACGACGATTATGTTGTCTTATAATATTCATTCATTTAAGCATCATCGTCGTCGTCGTCGCATCATGAGTCCCTCGCTGTTAATCATGTAACTACCCTGCTTACCGCTTCTATTATACTCTCCTGCTTGTCCCTCATTGGCTTCACTGTCAGACACCTGCTGCTCCTCTGCCTTACAGGTGTCTCCTCCATGTTCTTCTATGTTCACCTGTTTTTGCACGTCAGGTACTGTAGGTTTGGAAACTGAAGCTACAGTAACTGCACTAAACATGCCAGTAATTTTTGCACGTTGAGGCATCAACCTCTAAATTTTTTGATTTTTTTGCCCGCAACTTCTCCGCACCCCCTTGCACTTGCGCTTTTGTTTCTCCATCCTCCTAATCCACAGATGTTCTGGCGAAACAGAGGGGACGGGCTGGAGTCTGTTAAGAGATGTGATTGGGCCAGCCCAGTGTCAGTATGGAAAATGAACCAATGGGCCGCTGTCCCTGCTTTATGGGCCGGTCGTTGGCCAATTTTATGTTTGTTAAAAAAAATCATATCATATAGCGGCCCCGCCCTCAAGTGCGTCGGCCCACCGGGCATTTGCCCGGTATGCCAGATTACCAGTCCAGGCCTGGTTACCGAACATATCGACATGCCATTCTGATACAGTTCCCTGCTGCTAATCCTCATTTACTGTTCAAAAATAGTATTGGTTCAATGTAGGATTTAGACAGACTATTGTAAACGTGAATAAAGAGTTGAACATGCTGTCTTATATCTTTGGTATATTCTGTCAACAGATGCTGTTCTTCACGGGTCTCTGCGGTCATCATTGTGCCATCAGACACAGTGAGAAGCTCATCAGAAAATGGAATATAATGTGTAATTTGTATTTGTGTATAGAGGGTTAGGGTTCTTTAATGAAAAACATGGTAAGTTTTGCTGAATCTAAGTTTAAATAAAAACTATTGGATTTGTCAATGAAATATGTCTCTTCATTAGTGATGTTGTTACATTTTATTTGTTTTAATGGCCTTGAAAACAAATGCATTCAACTTTGGGAAAATGTGTTAAACTGTATTTAAATAGTAGCACAACTGTATTGTGTGAGATTATGTAATTCAAAGTACAGTAATCAACATTTGAAGTGGATCAAAAAAGTTAGGACAACTTTGATTAAAGGTTTTGATCCGCTTCAAATGTTGACTATATTATACAAAGTATAAGTAATAACAAAGTGTAGCCTATTGTTATTGACTGCAAAGTGTGTAATGTTTAATATTTGGAATAATCCAAAGGTACTGAGCATACAGTATATACTATTACCTGTAAAATAATATATTCATTGTATATTGCTTGTGTTTTCTGAAGACACTCGTAATTATTTTGTAATGTACTTAAATCACAAATAAAGTGTACTTATAACACAAAGTGTACTCATAACAGAAATAAAGTATACTTATACCACAAATAAAAGTATACTTATAACAGAAATAAAGTATACTTATAATACAATGTATATTATAACAAAAAATTATACTTTTAACACAAATAAAGTATACTTATAACACAAATTAAGTGCACTTTAATATCACTAATCAAGCATGTAATTAGTCCCTACACAGACATATACTTAAAGTGTACTAAGTATACTTGAAGTTGTTCCAATTTAGTACACATAAGTATACTAAATATACTTAAAGTTGTATTTTAATACTACTTAATTTCAACTTAAATATACTTAGTACAAAATTAGTTGTTTCAAAATAGCACACTTTTAATGAACTAATCATTAACACACTTGAAATATACTAATAATTAGTCTTGCTGCAAGTATACTTAGTATACTTTTTTTTCACTAGGGTACTGCTTTTGGCAAACCTGCTTTATAGCTGAAGTGAACTCATTTCATAATTGATGAATGGAACTGGATCAACAATGAACTGACTTCAGTTGAAAAAAGACACTCTCTTTTCTGAGCTGCTTTTACACTCTTTAAAAAAACAAATATTGCCGTCAATGGTTCCTTGAAGAACCTTTTTTTTTCACAAAAGGTTCTTTATGGTGGAAAAGAGTTTTTTAAAATGTTTGTCACATAAAGAAAAATGGTTCTTTTAAGTTCTGTTCACGGAAAGGATCTTCTGGGAATCAAAAATGGTTCTTGAATTCACTTTGAAACCTTCCTTTTGGAACCTTAATTTTTAAGAGTGCACAGCAGAACTGAATTCAGTTCGTATTATTGAATCATCATTTTCCTCTTTTTCCCTGTATGCTGCTTTAAAACAATCTGTATTGTACATAAATTAAGGTGACTTGACCTGACTTTATTAAAAAGTTTAACATTGGTGGTCAAAAAATCACCATTGTCAGCCAGTGTGTGTGATGTATTCTGTCACCTGAACCTGACCTGAAAATTAACATTCAGCTGTTGAGTTTGTGATACAATGTTTCCAGCAATTGTTAATTGCTCAGTGTAAATAAATTTATGTTGCAATAAAATCAAAGTGATTGGGTGGGACAAGTTTGTAAAAGTTTTCATATGTATTCATCTCTATTACATTTTTAAGGTACATTTTTGTAATAATATAACTTTACAATCCTACAATGACCTCAGACTTTAGGTGAATCAAGATTCAATCTGTGTCAGTTTTGTGGCTTAGCAGTTCGCCATTGAAATAAAATCTAAGTAATGTCCGTCCATTAAAGAGTCAAAAAATATATTTTCTTTCAATCCAAAATCAATCTTTATTCCATATTAGTGTAATATATGATGCACTTCATTTATACACATTATAATTGTTTCAATTCAAATGTGTATGAATTGCAGAATTTTTGCAATAGTTTTCTTTATGATTCTCATTATGATTCAGCTGTTAGTTATAATCTAGTCAAAAATAATTATAACAAAAAAAAATTGGTTTTCTTAAAGTTTCTCTTTCAGACAATATCATTATCAGTTTCAGAAAAGCTTTATTCTTTTTCGTGGCTTTGGTTCTATTGGTTCTGTATCGCTATCAAACACCTCAAAAGATGTGACACCATAAAGCCTTGCCAAATCTTTCTCTAAATCATTCACATTTTTTTCTTCAGGAGGATTGTTTTCATTCTTTCCAATAAACCCTTTTGAGATTTGACATATACCATTTTTGTCTAAGCAGCAGTATGCAGTCCAGAAATGACTAGGCACATTAACTCTGTCTGTTTTTATTTTATTTCTACCTGGTGTCACCCCTGTTACAATGAAAACAGAATACTCTTTGCATTGCTTGGACAGTGTTTCTGCCATGTTTCTTTCAAGTTCCTTCCATTGACCTCTGTTAAAAGAGGGGTCTTGTGGAGCAGCATTGGTGAGAGTGAAGGTGGCGTCAGCACAGCTCTGTGATTGTGCCTGATAGACAGGTGCCAGATGACCTCTGTCAAACCCAGAATTCTCATAGTCTCCATCGAGAGCCTGATGGATTCCACGTAGATCTTTATCCACAGACCCCTCAGATGCCATGTTTGGTCCTGTTTCCCCATCAAGCTGCATAATTGAAGAAAAAAATGAGCTGAAGAATGATTTCATTAGAAGATCAATGAAAACAACTAACTGACACAGACCCTTAAGTAAGCATAGAAAACAATTTTAGGCCAAATCTGCCGAGATTTCAATACCCTTCCATACGGCTCCTTCTTCTATTCAGCTTTGTAATGTACCACAGTATATGATCAATCTGTTTTGTATTAGAAGCATTTATTTGATTGTGTTCATTTGTATTGTACATTGTTTGGTATATAGGCCTGTTTATCAAGTTTCCTCATGTTTTGTAAGAGAGTTATATTTCACTTACTTGAGGTTCAATTAACCAATTGTTTTGTCTTGTGCAGTCCATTTTCCCTTTAAACTTGTAGGCTGAGTACACTGGGATCCTGTTGTCAGTATCATAATATGTTGCAAAATGAACAACATCACTTCGAGTTTGGCAGATCTGCTTGTACTGTGATCCAGTAAATGTTGTTGGTGATTTTCCAATTGCAAAAAATGCATGACATTTAGGCTCAAAATTCTTCACAACTCTGGCCGAACCACCGGAGAGAAGAATCAGCATCAGCACATGAAGAAACAGCATCATGATGAAGAGGATCAGATGATGAATTATCAAGATCTCTGCAAGAACAACAACCACATGTGATAGTTTTTATAACAGCTCATAGTGTGTGATATTTAAATAACAAATAAACACATATCTCAAATGTAGAGCAGTACAAGTAAAAGATCAAGCTCTTAACTTATTAAATAAAGAGATAGTGATACAGGACTGTAAGAAACATGATACACACTTTCTGTGTCATTAAACATCAACTATTAAATACTCAACAGATTCAATTTAAAGACCAAAGGAAGCTTTACAAATACTGCTTACACCAAAGGCAAGAACACACTGATGTTGTCATTCAACATATGAACACTTTGAAGGTAATGTACCATGAGCAGAGGCTCTCAATCTTGAACCACCTCATATCTCCCTAAATTTTCCAATACATATTTAAACAAAATTCTTTAAGTCCACCTAACAAGCATGTGTTCGTTTATAATACTTAAACGTAACACTTCAAAGAAAACAATATCTGATGTTTGCTACAGGATATAGAATATCACAAAATGTTGTGGCCCTATTTATCTAAATCCACCAGACATGTTTTTTTTTTTGTTTTTTTTGCCAGGTGGCAGAACGGCTGACTGGCATCAAAGTCAGTTCACATGGGGACCATTTTCTAGTCATGCAAGTATAGATCCTGCATAGATCCTGTTTACTTGAATGAGCAAAGACCAAATTCTCCAAAGATGTTTTCCAAGCTTAAGTTTTGATAACATGTCAGGCTAATTTTTTTTTTTTTTTTTTCCATTTAGTCCAGATAGTATGCATAAACAATATTGTGGAGCAAAATGATGTCCATGACAAATTTTCCATGTTGCATTTTTATTCAATTTTCTATGAGTTGATTGTCTCCTCTTTACATTGTATTTAGTGATATACCCTCAATGGATCTCATGCAGTGAAGGTTAAACAAAGACACTCACTGAATAGGACACTAAAGTAAACTCTTGTTAGTATCATATTTTCCCACTGGTGGTTTCGATTGAAATGGTTCCAGATTTAGTTTTACACTCTAATAAGATCTCACAAGGGTAATTTTCTAAAAGAAATGAAAGCAAAGAAATGCACAAAAGTGTTTCATATTTTTTTGTGACATTTCTAGTTTCTGACCAATTTTTTTTTTGGTGATATAAAAAGATATTCGATGTACAATGGTGATGCTCTAGAATTAGATACTGTATTTATAGTGTTGTCTAGCAGATAAAGCATCAAGGCTTTTTTATGTCTTCAAGTTTTGCTTTATGTATTTCCCTGCCATCAAAATCATTTCATGGATCACTTTGTTGTTAAGTTGTAACATCACTGTTGAGTCCAACTGTCTTTCATTTAAGCAGATAATCAATTGTTTTACTTCTGTTTTAGCATTCCCTCTACACCTATATAGATTACATTAAAAAAAAAATACTATGCAACATACTATGTGAGTTAAGGTAGAACTAAAATGGGCTGAAATAATAGTGTAAAGACTGCAAATTTAAAATGAAAATCATAAAACTTACATTTTCTTTTAACTGACTGGAAATCTTTTATGGACACTTTTTAGTGTCAAAAAGAAGAGCACCTAGAAAAGTCACAGTAATAAACAAATAAAAATAACAAATGGATCTGAAAACAGTGACACTACCTGAGGTTCAGTTTACAGCTGTCCTTGTGTTTTGCAGTTCTTAAACTCTTCAAACGTGTATAGGCTCATAAGGTCGAGTTGGGATTTTAGTTCAGTGGAACATTGAGTGAAAGCATGAGTACAGATAGAAGGATGCCATATAACATACAATGTGATAAGATTAATTCCTTTAGATGCAAATATTATATGCAAATACCATATACTTTACTGATATAAAGAGATGGTCCTCACTGCAGAACACAAGATCCAGGGGGTGGATCTAGATCCAACTCCTCCCACTTTACATATCCCTTAACCTACCCAACTCCGCCCCCTGGATCTCGAGTGTTCTGCAGTGAGGGGCTATTGGGTATATAGCCCTTGAGACAACGTCCCCATGTAACAACTCTAATCTCACCTATATTTGATAAATGTATTAAAAGTATTTTACAAATGATATGGTTTGTAGATCACATAATACAGGTCTAACAAGCTATATAGAACTAAATAAAAAAAAATAACATAAAACTTAAAATAACATAAGCACTAACAATAACAAGTGAAATTAAAGATCTATCTGTTTCTCACCACTCTAATATGTGTTGTTCTTCACAAGAAGCTTTTTTTGTCACCTGTACTTCTAATCTATAATTTCGTCTCTTTACTTATATGCCTTTTGAATTGGAAGATTGGGATAAACTGTACTTATTTTGTCTTCAGGGAAACATGTAAATATCTTATGTAGCTTATGAAGAATAGTTCTAAATGAAAAGTATGATCTTTAAAAGTATGATGTTTACACCCCCAGCTCTTAATACATCCAGTCCACAGACAGATCTCAAAATCATGTTGTAAAGGGTTCAAATATGTAGAAAATGCTGGAAAACCACAGAATATGCCGGACCTGGAGGATTTCCCTGAATTAAAGTGGACTACAAACAAAGGACTAATGACCATCTATCACAAAACAAAAATAGTAATGAATCATCCATTAAACAACATATATATATATATATATATATATATATATATATATATATATATATATATATATATATATGCTTTGTGAAACTGAGCATATGCTTTAAACTTTCAAACATGTGTGAGCAGTTCATGATCTATGGTTTCAGCATCTCAGAGTGGCCCTGTGTTCCATTCGGAAGGGCTCATCCCTATGCCCCAATAGGTTTACCCTCCGGAGTGAGAGCTTTGAAGGGATGAAGGGTGTAGGGGTCAAAAAAATGATTGTTTTGGAACACATTTCTGCGTCATCTTAACAAGACAATCAAGGAGGCGCCTTCGTTGCACATTTTGTAAGCTGGTTGACCCCCCCCAGAAAACATGCTCTGAACAATGAGTAGATTGTGTAAGCTGCGCCTTTTGTTTAATGTTAGTTTATTTTTATTTTTTATTTTTTTGGTTTATTGCACCAAGGCCTTTTACAATAAATATAATGTATATTGTGTCTATGACATTTGAATAGGCTGGTAAAGGTAGTAGTACAATGTCGTTTTGACCAAAATAATGTACCAAATCTAACTGGTATAATTATTACAGTGGTATAGAAAAATACTATATATACATTTATACGTAAAATCAAACTCTGAGCCTCCTGTATCTATTCTGTGACACCAAACAACTTCCCTGTGCAAAGGATCATGGGGGGCCAGAGGGTGGTAGCAGGGGAGCTCACTGCCAATGTAGGTCAGTGTTTAAACCTGCTCCAGTTTGCATATGAGTTGAAATGGGCAGTAGAGGATGCTTGTCTAACTGTTACTAGACATTTGGATGCTCCAAACTCATTTGTTAGGATTTTATTCATCGACTTTACATCGTTGTCCATTCAAAATTTCTTCTTCCCTTTCTGAACCACTTTAGGATTAGGGGGGCAGCAAGTGGAACAAGTTGAATCCTTTACATATTTGGGTACTGTGATTGACAGCCAACTGTCCTTTGCGCAACATGCAAACTGTTTTAAGAAGGCTAATCAGCGTTTATTTCTGCTGAGACAGCTGAAAAGATTTAATGTTAGACAAGACATTATAACAACAGTGTATCAGACATTTGTAGGATCAGCCATGATGTTTAATAGTCTCTTGGTATAGCTTAATTTCAACTGAAAATAAGAAAACAAATCTAAAATTATTAAGCATGCATCTTAAGACTACTGGGGTCTCACAGCTTTACCTTTCAAACCTTTATAATATGGCAGTAATGAGGAAAGCAGCTTCTATTATTACAGATTCTACACATGCACAATTGTTGTTTCAATTTTTTTCCCTATATAAAATCTTTAAGATGTTTGTTTTAATAAGGAAATGTATGTTTGTTGATTGTTGTATTGTATGAGAGCCTTTTAACTTAAGAAAAATTTCTATCATTGGTGATAGACAAAGTTTCTCTACTCTAAACTCTATTAAATGCAACGAACTCCATCTCTGCATGAGCCAATGCATTCAACGTGCATCAGTTAAATTTTTTCACAATGAAAGTGGTTCAGGCATGACCAAACAATGGTGAACTGGAGAGTGACTGTTTATAGCAGTGTCTCTGTTGAGAGGATAATCAGTGGCATGTGTGATGATGGCAGACTGAGTGCATGGATGCTGGGAAATGTAGTTCTGTGGTGACTGGGCGAGTGACTGAGGATTGTGACAGATAATAATAATAAATATTATAATGATAATCCTAAAAATGTGTTAGTGTTATGTGGGCTGAGACACTATCACAACTAAAATTAGGTTTATGTTCACTTTAACGTCCAAGTCAATGCAAGCACGTGTACTTTGGTCAAGTTGGCCCCTGAAACAGGGTTGGAGCTCCTAATTTTGCACTAAAAGTGCACCAGATTTATGCATTTAAAGGACAAGTTTGTCAATTTTCAACCAGCTTTGTATTGTTACAGTGTCTGTCGTATAGCTTATGTAAATGGAAAATGTGTACAACATGTATTCATGTACTCTCTGTTACCTGCACCCAGATATGCTTGTTTATATCAGCAAAAGTCAATTTGCATCATACAGCGTATTTTTGACAGGGCTTTTGTTAAAACTACAGCCTCCAAGACTTCCATTTCCTGTGGGAAATACTGCATAATGTAGTTGTTTAAAGATTAGTGACATATCTTCACAAAAACTCCTGCGCTCTAAATGCCGCTCTAGCATGTCATGTGTATAATGTCAGTGTTGTGGTGTGAACTGGTGGCATTGGGTAAAAATGACTTGCCAATTCAGCATCAGCAAAGCAGCAGAATACGCAGCCAGTCGTCAAACCCTGCCGCAAACAGCAGAGATCAGCAGGGAAGATAACGAAGGCGATGCATGTGAACAGAGTAGCAGTACTTGCCCAGCAAAGAAAAAGCAGAAATCCGGAGTAAGGCCATATAAAGATGATTTTTTGAAGCTTGGGTTTGTCAACTGTTCGGACGCAGTCCGTGCTGCAATACCAATGTGCGTAATATGCGGTGAAAAGTTGGCAAATGAAAGTTTGAAACCAGCGAAGTTGGAAAGACATTTAAGTACACGCCATGCAGATCTTGCGGACAAACCATTATCTTTTTTTCAGAGGAAGTCTCAAGAAATTAAGTCATCAGCTCAGTTACTCAGCAGAAGTGTGACATACAATGACAAATTGCACTTGGCATCTTATAAAGTTTCATATCGTGTTGCCAAAGAAAAAGCGCCACACACAATTGCAGAGCGATTAATATTGCCTGCTGCACTAGACATAGTTAATACAGTTCTGGATGAAAAGGCATCTGAAAAGCTAAAACTAATTCCTCTTAGTGACAATACGGTGTCACGTCGAATTGTGGATATTGCCCAGAATTTAGAAGAACAGCTCATAGCGAGACTGAAGTCAGCGAGGGATTTTGCTATTCAGCTGGATGAGAGCACTGACGTTGCATCAAGCGCTACGTTACTTGTTTATGTTCGGTACATTTGGCAAGGTGAATTTCTTGAAGATCTTCTGTGCTGCCTAACTTTGCCTTCTAGCATGTCAGGAGCACATATTTTTGAACAATTAAATGCATTCATAACAAAAAGTGGTCTGGATTGGGCCAATTGCAAAGGCATCACCAGCGACGGGGCGGCCAACCTCACTGGCAAAAATAGTGGAGTTGTCAGAAGGATTAAGGATGCAGTAGGACAAAACATTGTTTGGTACCATTGTTTTATTCATCGTGAAGCGTTGGCATCAAAAGGAATCCCACCTGAGCTTGAAATAGTGATGAGAGACACTGTCAAAGTTGTGAACTACATTAAAGGCAGTGCTCTTAAATAGCCGACTTTTCGAGGCCCTGTGTGTTGAAATGGGAGCCGAGCACAAACATTTATTCTTTCATACAGACGTGAGATGGCTGTCGAAGGGTAGGGTGCTCAGCCGAGTGTACGAATTGAGGTATGAAATACGTGCTTTTACTGATAAACTGTCACCTCTCGCAAGCCAATTCAGTGATGAGAAATGGCTTTTAACCCTTTCTTATCTGGCTGACATATTTTCTGTTCTAAACGAACTGAATCTAAAACTACAAGGACGGGAAGACAACATTTTCAGACATTGCGAACAAATTCAGGCTTTCCAGAAATCACTCGAACTCTGGCAGCTGCGACTCAAAACCGCGAGCTACTATATGTTCCCGACAATGATGAAACGCATTGAAGAAAACGATGTGCCCAACGAATCGGTCGCTGGCCTGACGCGTCTCATTCAGTCACATCTGGATGCACTGATGGGGAAATTTTCTTGCTACTTTCCCCAGGCGAAGTTCGATGAATTAAAAGACAAGCGGTGGGTGAAAAATCCCTTTGACTTTGAAACTCCAGATTCAATTGCTGAACTGAATTTAACTCCTTCTGAAGAATCAGAAATGATCCAACTAACCAGTGACAACACTTTGAAAACTCGTCACAAAACAGAAAAATTGTCTTCGTTCTGGATTGGCCTCTTCACCGAGTATCCCATGCTGAGCAAAGCAAGCATTTCATTGCTACTACCCTTCACCACTACCTATATGTGTGAAACTGGATTCTCAGTTTTAACCAAAATGAAGACGAAACAACGAAACAAACTGAATGCTTCTCCGGACATGCGTGTTGCCCTCTCATCCAGCGAACCGGCTTGGGACCAAATTATGCAGAATAAGCAGGCCCACCCTTCTCATTAATATATATTAGGCCTACTCGTTCGCTCCATCGGCAGCAACACACACACACATTAAAGAGTTCAGTGAACATGAGTCTTGTCTTCTGTCACACACACACACACACACACACACACACAGGCACTTATTTCAGATCAATAGGATAATTGTTTTCCTTCTGTTTCCTTATTTTTTGCTTTTAAACAGTTTGTGTGAGTGTGTGTGATTTTGGTTGGGTGACAGTTGTTTGTTACTTGATCTGTTCTGAATATCACATTTAAAGGATTTGTTGTGGAATATGTTTTGTGTATTTTTTAAGCATGCAGCAAACGATAGTAGGCTTTTAATTGGTTAAAATTCTTATGATGGTTAATGGTTAACAGGTTAATGAGCATCCCATAGCTAGATCAAATTAGTGCAGAATCAACTTTGCATTGCAATCGCGTCAATGATCATCCAGTGCACGTGCATCATCAAAAGCGGTTGTTATTGTTATTCTTATGCTTGGCTTAAGAATAAGCCTATGGGTCGCGTAAAAAAAAAAAAAAAAAAGGGTCGCTCTTGAAAAAGTTTGAAAACCACTGATCTAAACCAATGCCTGTCTATGCAATACATCACTGTAATTTTGTAGTCGATCTAAGAGTATTTTATGATTTACAGTGTTGCACTAAAATAAAATTAAACCAGTATTGAGATTGTAAGGAACCCCGCATCGGCCCAAAAACAGAATCCGACACGCCTGGGCGAAGGTTAACGCGTGTATGCCTTTTCAGCGTCTCTATTAAGTTCACTTAATTTCACTCGCTTAATCTGACTCCAATTTCAAATGATTCTTATTCTAAGGGTTGTGTCTCCAATTAGAAATTAATCATTTGTTATGTATTAATTTAGATATTCGATTATTCTGATTACCTTATAGCTTCAATTATTTCGTTCACTGCAGTCCCGGTATCGCTTTAGAAGAGTCACTTTGGCCAACTTGCTCTTCCCGGACACAAACTCGTCAGTCTGACCTTAAACATTGGATGCAGGGTAAATATCTACCTTTAAGTCGGTCGCGCTCTGCTTACTCGTAACAAAAAGCATAGTTTTGATATATTTACGAAAACTGCAACTTATTTAAGGCAGTGATTGTCAGAAATCGAAATGGACTTAATTGACGTGCCCCATGCTCCATCTATTAAACCTTTCGTATGAACAATCCTGAAATGCATTGTAGATCTTCTTTCCAGATTAAAGTTTTATTACTTTATTGCAGGACGCTTTATCTCAGTTTTTGTTTAGCAGGAAAATCAAGCCTTACAAGATACAGCCTTGATCAGGAGCTACAGTGGTGGTCAGAATTATTGGCACCCTTAGTAAATATGATCAAAGATGACTGTAAAAATAAATCTGCATTGTTTATCCTTTTGATCTTTCATTCATAAAATTAGCAAAAATCTAACCTTTCATTGAAGGAAAAGAATTGAAAGTGGGGGAAACTAACATTATGAAACGTTTTTCTCCAAAACACATTGGCCACAATTATTGGCACCCTTTTATTCAAAACTTTTTGCAACCTCCTTTTGCCAAGATAACAGCTCTGAGTCTTCTTCTATAATGCCTTTGGAGAACACCTGACAAGAGATCAGAGACCATTCCTTCATGCAGAATCTCTCCAGATCCTTCAGATTCCAGCTCCATGCTGGTGCTTCTTCTCTTCAGTTCACTCCACTCATTTTCTTTAGGGTTCAGGTCAGGGGACTGGGATGTCCATGGCTGAAGCTTCATTTTGTCCTCAGTGACACATTTTTGCTTTGATTTTGATGTTTGTTTTGGATCATTGTCCCGATGGAAGATCCAAGCACGGCCCATTATTGGATTTCTAGCAGAAGTGGTCAGGTTTTGATTTTTATCTGTTAGTATTTTCTAGAATCCTTGATGCCATGTATCTGAACAAGATGTCCAGGACCTCCAACAGAAAAATAGGCCCACAACATTAAAGATCCAGCAGTATATTTAAAAATGGACATGGGGTACTTTTTATCCATGTGTGCACCAAACCCATCTGGTGGGTTTGCTGCCAAAAAGCTCTTTTTTAGTTTCATCTGACCATAGAAGCCGGTCCCGTTTGAAGTTCCAGTCTTGTCTGACAACATTAGGACGATTTAGACACACATCCTCTTCCAGGGAGATTTGTAACATCTTTAGTTGATTGAAACTTCTTAATTACTGTCCTGATGGTGGAAATGGGGATTTTCAATGTGTTAGCTTTTGTCTTATAGCCATTTTCTATTTTGTGAAGCTCAACAATCTTTTGCTCCACATCAGAACTATATTCTTTGGTTTTACTCATTGTGATGAATGATTAAGGGAATTTGGCCTTTGTGTTTACACATATTTGTACTCCTGTGGAACAGGAAGTCATGGCTGGACAATTTCATGCTCCTAGTCGCCCTGATGTGCTAAAAAATGTAAATATGAAAGGGAATATAGATATTGTACTCATAAAAAATTCTAGGGGTGCCAATAATTGTGGCCAATGTGTTTTGGAGAAAAACATTTATGTAGCATCTGGACCAATCAGGCACACACAATTATTCAATATATTTAATGAATTACCTATGAACTCACTTTATCAAAGTTTTGTGAACCCATCCCCCTAAAACTGCAACCAGCATCCCAAGTGTAGCTAGCACACAGGCCAACCTAGGTGTCCTGTTACAGATATATGGTACTTTTATGATCCGGAAGAATGCTGTAGAGACTAGTGACTCATTCTTCCTGAGAAGGACAAATAAACTCTCTTAATCCTATGTATTCTCTATATAACCACTTGGGAAATGTATAAACACGTATCCAATTTTCCCATCTAATGACTTTCCTTTTATAGGCTTTATTCTATGTATTAATTCTCTCTTTTGAACTATTTTGGTATTAATGTTCCATAGTTGCAAATGTATAGTTAACTGAGATCACATTGGCAGCATGTTTGGTATATACGGACTCCAACTTTAATTTCCTATTTGGTAATTCATGTTACATGTTACTAACTCTGTGACATGTTAGTATTATAAGAATCTAGAAGGTTATTCTCTCATTCATCCAATCCAGTGTCTTATGCTAATATCTTGCTACAGAACAAAGACTCGTAAAACTTCCCTCTGAAATGGAAACTCCTTATTGGCTCAGACACCTCCAGAGGGTGTGACATCTTCACCCCTTTTATTCACTGATCACAAGATCAAACCCCCTTCTCTTCCTGCTCTTCCTCCTCTTCTTCTCTTTTACTGACAAATTCTGACATCAAGATGACGCTGTAAGAAGCTAGAAGCTTCTAAGGAACCCAAGCTTGTGCCAGGCCTCGGCCTAGACCTTCCATTCACCAAAGATCCTCTGAATCCAACTGGTTCTCTTTCATCAAGACAATATCAGCAAAGATTCAACGGGAGCCTCCACAAATTGCATCAGGACAGTTTTAATTCAACTTGGAGAGACATGCAAGTATCAAACTTAGTCTCATTATCGGATACATTGAGTATCCTTACCCCTTTTAAAGAAGGGCCTGTTAAAACTAAACTGATGGTTTGCTCAAGGCTGTTGATCTGCTGAATGTCCAACAATGCTGTAACTTCTTGCTTTCCTGTACTCTGCTTTAGCTCTCTCTCTCTCTTGGTAAACTGT
This sequence comes from Megalobrama amblycephala, assembly GCF_018812025.1. NCBI lineage: Eukaryota > Metazoa > Chordata > Actinopteri > Cypriniformes > Xenocyprididae > Megalobrama > Megalobrama amblycephala. The sequence goes on from NC_063050.1 coordinate 46,158,912, forward strand.
ATGCATGTATGTGTGTGAATGTTAGAGTAGTTTAAGTGTTTAGTCTAGTTAATAAAGTCTTGTTCATGTCGCACGTAAAGTTGTCCGTGTTTTGCGCTCATATACTGGAGTCCCTATTCATGTCGATCCTGACTATAGGCTTTTAGTAGAATAAGATTGTTATTTCCCATAACCTGGAAATGAACATTTCTTAGAATTAATAAACAATTAACACTGTGTGTTCACTGGACAACAGGTTAATTGATTGTAAAATTAATTTTATTACATTAAGTTAATTTTATTAACTGATTCAAATATTAATAATTAATTATAACTAGTTATGATTAATTATTCATATTTATTTTGAGCTAATTTGCTACATTTATTTCATAATGTGATCCCCCCCCCACTTTCAATTCTTTTCCTTCAATGAAAGGTTAGATTTTTGCTAATTTTATTAATTAAAGATCAAAAGGATAAACAATGCAGATTTATTTTTATAGTCATCTTTGATCATATTTACCAAGGGTGCCAATAATTCTGACCACCACCGTAAAAGTGCAGTTTCTCTGCTTATCACGGGCCTGAATTCTGACTGAAATTATTCATAAATATCACTTTTTTTTGCAAGAAGGAGGACAACTGAGCAGATTCATTTGGATCTAATTGTGGTTTCTTAATGAGAGGCTTAATAATATACGTATACATTCAATCAAAAAAGCCCTGATTAAAAATAAACTAATACAACCACGTTAAACTAGACGAATTAGATGATACCAGACAATGAAACTGAGGGCTTAAATACACAGGGGATGATTGTCAAGGCAAGTCAAGTTTATTTATATAGCACATTACATACACAATGGTAATTCAACATGCTTTACATAAAAAAAATTATTTAAAATAGTCATAAAATAATCGCAACAGATGCATAAGAAATAAAAATTCCTGAATCGCTAAATTCGGGGCACCCCTGTCTGACTGAAACAGAACAGGTGAAGAGCTGATTAATAACCAAGAAAACTAACTTGGCAGGTAAAACAGGAACAAAACACAGAGAAAACTAAACGAAAACTGAATAGAGGATACATTTATTTTGAAAGCTTTACTTTTTTGTTTCTTTGCTAGGGCTACTGTAGAGCTATCAAATACCTTAAAAGATGTGATATTATAAAACTTTTCCAACTCTCTCTAAAACATTCACATTTTTGTTCTGGGGAGTGATGTTCTCATTCACTCCAATAAATCCATCTGAGAACTGACATCTGTTATTCTGGTCTAAGCAGCAGTATGCAGTCCAGAAATAACTAGGCACTTTCACTCTGTTGTTCACATTCTTTGTACCTGGAACCACCCCTGTTACTATGAAAACAGAATACTTTTTTGGTAGACATTGCTCTGTTAGATTGTTCGCAATGTTTCTTTCCAGTACCCTCCACTGATCACTGTTAAAAGAGAGGTCTTGTGGAGCAGCATTGGTGAGAGTGAAGGTGGCGTTAGCACAGTCCTGTGATTGTGCGTGATAGACTGGTGCCAGATGACCTTTGTGATAGCCAGAGTCCTTATAATCACCATTGAGAGCTTGACATTTTCCAAGTCCTTGTATAGTCACATCTTTCTCCAATTTCATGTTTGGTAGTGCATTATTATCATCAAGCTGCAATACTGAATCAATTGAAAACATGAGCTTAAGAACAGTTAGAAAAGAAACATCAGCATGCTAATACTTAGTGTCCCTGTGGTCAAAAATTGTATCCCTTAATACTTATTTTTGATAATTACAATGACATATTTAAACATTCTTTACTGTAAAAAAATGTTTCCTCATGCATTAAAATAGCTTGAATGTAACTCTACACCCTTGCTTCATTTAGTATATGCAGAATCATGAATATGCAAATTAGTCCCTGCCTCCACTCAATCACACCAGCTCAGACTACCTGTCCAACCAACAAAACAAATGTGGCACACATGCAGTATATAACATATACAAATATATGAAATATTAATAAAATAATATAAAATATATAAAATAATATATTATTAAATATTGTTGTTGTATTATTATAATATTATATAAATAATATTTATTTAAAGTATTTTACATTAAAGTTTAGAAGTGCATATTTTTAATGAATGACAAAGAGAAAAAACAGCAAAGTCATATGGCCTGATTTGCTCATATGTAGTGTAGAGATTCTCTCAGAATTAACCCAACTTTTCTGAGACATTTTTACAGTCACTTTTAATACATTTTTGCATTCAAGAGAAGAATATTAATAAAAGGCTTAAATATTTAATTTCTCCATGTGTGCAGGAACGAACCGCCTCTTTCCGCTATTAGTCAACCAAACATCAATCCATGCCGTCATCAGTAGTTCCAACACAATAATAGTCCTCCGCTGCTACAGCTTTATGTATTCTTTCATCTCTTTCTCATCAAACAACCTGACTTACAAATGGCTTTCTTCTGTGTTGACATAGGTTCGCTATTCCTACGCTTGCCAGAGGATAGGCTTTTATAGATGTTTATTTCAGAAATATGAATGTATCTCACATCTGCTCCCATAGCATACTGCCTGTTTTATTATAAGTTGACCAATTCTAAAATCTATGTGGCAAAGCTATGCGACGCATTACCTTCTCTCTATTCGCAACACAATGAAGGGAGGCAGTCATGGCATATTGGTTACCTGAAGGTTGCCTGTCCGATTCTCTAATCCAGCAAGAAAAAAAATAAGTGGGGGAGTGAATGAACAGCGTTCTCCACCCTCTTTACCCACGACTGAGATGCCCTTAAGCAAGGCACCTAATCCCTAATCACTCCCTGGGTGCTGCAGAAAAAAATGGCTTTCCACTGCTCTCTGTCTGTGTCAACAGTTTGCAGTGTGTGTGTCTTCACTACTCACTAATTTGTGTACACTAACTTGGATGGGTTAAATGCAAAGGACAAATACTGTATGGGTCACTTTCAGTTTCACTTTCAAAAAAGAAATAAAAAAAATGTGTAAAAATTTTTTTTCACTCTTCCATTTGTCCTGTTGTCAACAGACTCAAGTGTGTGGAATATGTCTGAAGCTGAATGTGCATCTGTATACTGTATCCGGTGTAGACAGCATCAGTGATTATAATGGGTTCTATTTGCTTATGATGGGACGTGACGATCACATCCAGTGTAGGCAAATGTCAGCCCTGAATGCCAGTGGGCGGGGCCTATGGTGCGATGATGTAGCCTAAAACTATTCACCGATTTCTTGCTCTGGAGGAAGGCATTTGCAAATGCCGTTTAATGTCACAGGACACCAAATATCAAAACAAGCTGTTCTTCGAGCTTTATTAAATACATGTTTTGTTTATAATGAGGAGGATGTTTTAACACACTGACTCTTCCTGTTAGTATCATATTTACTCTCTTTTGGTTTCAGTTGAAATTGTGCCAAATTTTATTTTACACTCTAAAAACACTTCGCCACTACATGTCATTTTCTTAAAGGAATGAATGCAAACAAAAGTGTTTAATATTTCTCTCTATTTTCCCTTTTTTGTATCTTTCTGATTTCTGACACTTAATATTCAGTAATATTATTGATTGACAGCACTGACTCTATTAGATGAGAACTGAACTAAACTGAACTGAATGATGACATTACTGCTTTCTCCGGAGATGCTTTATAGCTCAAGCAAACTCATTTCATTATTGATGAATGGAAATGAATCAACAGTGAACTGAAAAATTACTCTTTTTTCTTTTCAGAACTGCAGCAGAATTGAATTCTGTTTGCATCATTGGTCATTATTTTCCTGTTTATCATTGTAAAGCTGCTTTGAAACAATCTGTAATATATAAAGTGCTATAGAAATAAGGGTGACTTGACCTGACTTGATTTTAAAAGTCAGCCAGTGTGCGTGAAAATCAACATTCAACTGCTGAGTTTGTGATACAGTGTTTCCAGCAATGGCTATTTTAGTGTAAATAAATTTCTGTTGCATTAAAATCACAGTGATTGGGTGGGAAGTTTCTGAACACCATATATGAGTAAAAGTCATATAGGCTATGTAATTATGTAACTTACAATCTTGCAATGACACCAAGATTCAATCTGTGTCAGTGTTTTGGCTAGCAGTTAGCCACGGTGGAAATGTGTGCAACATGATATAAAATCTAATGGATATCTGTCCGATATGAAAAAAAAAAAAAAAAAAAAAAATCCTGCGAGGATTTCAGAAGACACAATCATCCGGATCAACATGCACATTGCACAATTTCTGTTTCCTAATTATTGTTAATGTAATTCATTTTTCCAGGAGCTTCTACGTTCAGTTAAACTGCTAACAGTGATTGTAAATAAATTGCCTAAATTATTACATTATTTGCTAACTGCATTCTTTAAATTGTAATGTTGACATGCATTCTCTGTAAAGCTGCTTTGAAATGATATGTATCGTGAAAAGCGCTATACAAATAAATGTGAATTGAATTGAATTATTATTGATTACAGTCAAACATCATTATAATGCACATAGATGCAAACTCCTCACCTTTCAGTGACAACACCCTTTTGAAATCAAAATAGGTCACCTATGGAATTTGCATAGATCCAATGAGAAAGTGTTTTTATCTAGTCAGCCAATATTGTCTTTAATAGTCTGCATAGCACTTCATCTTTTATAACATGAGATTTTGACCAAATGTTGAATTTGGTAAAATTTTGCAACAATATTTTAAAACAAAATTGTGAAAAATGACATATAAGGTAATAAAAAATAAATTTAAAAAATCCCTTAAAGTAACTACAAATAATGAGCATGCAAAGCAAATATCTTTAAAAAAAATCATTGTGTGCGGAGCATGCCCCCGCCCCAGGCAATGTTCTCACCTCCCTCCCACCTGTTTGCATCCCTGAATTCAATATTACAAAAAAACAAGAATTGCATGTAAAGTTTCTTTATGATTTCCTTTACGATTCAGCAGATAATTATAATCATTTATTCCTGTAGAGAAGCACACAGTGATGGAGTAATTAACAAAAATGTAATAAATCCAACAGGAAATAAGAAGGAGAATAAACAAACACAACCACGTTAAACTTAGAAAATGTTTACACGACACAGCTTTCAACCGAAAAAGGCAAACTTTTTGTGTTTTGGCCTGAAAATGCAAAGTTTTGAAAATGGGTTTCAAAGTGCAAGTTTTTTTAAAATTATGCCTTTACCGTCTCCATGTAAGCAAAAGAATTTGTGAAAACAGTGATGTCATGCGCATGAGTATTACGTGTTTCTTGACAAAAGTGACTTCGCCAACTACTGACCTGCAAAGTACAGCCTTTTTAATCATTTTCACAGATCCGTGAGAACGTTTTGACAACATTGTCATCTGTTTTTAGTACATCATTGTGGTGTAAACACACGATATCAGACAATGAAACACAGGACACTGAGGGCTTAAATACACAGAGGATGATTGACTGAAACAGAACAGGTGTAGAGCTGATTAATAACCAAGGAAACTAACTTGGCAGGTAAAACAGGACTACACGTTACATTTATTCTGAAAGCTTTACTTTTTTTGTTTAATTGGGGGTACTGTAGAGCTATCAAACACCTCAAAAGATGTGACTTTATAAAGCTTTGCCAACACTTTCTTTAAATCATTCACATTTATGTTCCGGGGAGTGATGTTCTTGTTTTCTCCAATAAATCCTCTTGAGATTTGACATTTGTTATTCTGGTCTAAGCAGCAGTATGCAGTCCAGAAATAACTAGGCACATTAACTCTGTTTTTCAATTTACTTGTACCTGGTGTCACCCCTGTTACAATGTAAACAGAATACTTTTTTGGTAGACATTGCTCAGATAGTGCTTTTGCAATGTTTCTTTCTAGTACCTTCCATTGACCGCTGTTAAAAGAGGGGTCTTGTGGAGCAGCGTTAGTGAGAGTGAAGGTGGCGTCAGAACAGCTCTGTGATTGTGCCTGATAGACTGGTGCCAGATGACCTCTGTGGTAGCCGGACTTCACATAATCTCCATTGAGAGCTTGATGGTTTCCTCGTAGTTTTATATCCACAGACCCCTCAGATGCCATGGATGGTCCTGCTTTATCATCATCAAGCTGCAACATTGAAACAATTGAATATCAAGAAAGTTTCACATCAAAAAGTAATGTTTGATAATCAAAATTACATATTTAAGCATTCTTTATTGTGAAAATTATTTCTTCCAAAATTATTTATGCCTGATTTACTCATATGTAGTGTGGATAAACTGTACAAGAAATCAAACCAAGTGAAATCTGCAAACAAACACTGTTGGAGATTTTTCAGAATGAAACACAATCAGAGTTATATTATTAAATATCCTGACGCATCCAAGCTTTATAATGGCAGTGAACAGGGTTCATGAGTATGAGCTGAAGAAAGTGCGTCCATTCACATCCATCCATCCATCATAAACATACTCTGCACGGCTTTGGGGGTTAATAAAGGCCTTCTGAAGTGAAGTGATGCATTTGTGTAAGAAAAATATACATATTTAACAAGTCATGAAGTAAAATATCTTGCTTCCACCAGACCGCCTTCCGTATACAAGTTACAAAGAAAGTGTAAAAACGTTTGCAGTTCAAAAAGCTTACGCTACATCCTACACAAACGCATCGCTTCACTTCAGAAGCCTTTTATTACCTTTTATGAAAGTGAACTAATCCTTTAATCCTTTTTGTTTTGAATAGTTTATCTTCTGATTTATAATGTAATACTCAACAAACTTCATTTTGTGAAATGGTTTGCTTGGAAAAAAATGTGTCTTGTTACTTGGTTTGATATTTTATTAAATACTGGGTTGTTGTTTTATTTGTGAAACTTTAATAGCTGTGATCAGTAAATTTGAAATGACTCCATCCACACCATGGAAAAACATCCTTACGACAAACTAATATGAAGAACAAATACTGAACAATAACAGAATACAACCTTTAATAGAATTATATTTCACTTACTTGAGGTTCAATGTACCAGTTGTTTTGTCTTGTGCAGTCCATTATCCCTTCAAACTTGTAGGCTGAGTACACTGGGATCCTGTTGTATGTATCATAATATGTGGCATAATAGTAGAGATTATTTAGATTTTGGCAGATCTGCTTGTACTTTGATCCAGTAAATCTTGTTGGTGATTTTCCACCTGCAAAAAATTGACCACACTCCTGCTCAAAATCCGGCACAACTCTGGCCGAACCACCGGAGAGAAGAAACAGCATCAGCACATGAAGAAACAGCGTCATGATGAAGAGGATGAGATGATGAATGATCAAGATCTCTGGAACAACAACAACCAAATGTGTTACTTTTTTTATAATAGCTTACATTGTCTAATAACAAATAATCACTAACCTCAAATTTACAGCAGTACAAGTCAAAGATCAAGGTATTATCAAGGAAGAGACAATAATGCAAGAATTTAAGAAATGTGAGGCAACACCTTCCATCTAGTAATTAAACGTCTACAATTAAATACTCAATAAATAATAAAGTATAATAAAGGCTAAAGGCAGCTCTACACATAGTGGTGGTTTCAGGTGAAATTGTGCCAGATTTAGTTTTATACTCTAATAAGATTTCACAACTGGTAATTTTCTGAAAAGATTAAATGCAAAGAAAGGCATAGAAGTAATATTTCTCCATATATTTTCTGGATTTCTGACATTTTAAATTCTGACAAATTAAATTCTGGTGGTGATGCTTTGGATGTTGATCTATCTATATTGTATTTATAGTGTTGTCTAGCATATCATGTGTTGAGGCTTTTAAATGTTGTGATGGGATTTTGTAATTAATCATAACTAACATTCCTTGCAGGAATAACATTTAAATGCTTTTGAAACGTAAATGTCCCCAAAACTTGGGCCAAAGTCAGTGTGTGTCTGAATCATATCTGAATGTAACAAAAGGGGAAATGAAACTTAGGGACAGCTAGACAACTATATAAATAGCCCCATGATATTAAGTAACAAGCAAACTAATAAACACATGATTTGGGCAGATCTTGCTTTACCTAGTAACAGAAGGGTTTGACATCTGAAGAACCAATCATATTGTAGAATGCTTTGCCATGCTCCTATCCTATATAAACTGTTGTATTTTGCTGGTGGGATTCTCTGTGATTATACAAGCTCCTCTGGCTGTGATTAAAGCATATTCTTAGGCATAGTCTGGAGTCTGCCTGTTTTATTGCTGCGCAGCAAGTTAGGGAACACTTATTCCCAAGTGATAAAGGGTCAAGAGACATTGACCAACTCAGCCGACGTCGATTGGGAGACGCGCTAGAGTATACTATATCTAAATTATTTAAGCATCAATTAGGAGACGTTTAGGGGCGTCAATTAGGACACGACCCATGTAAACTTAAGTTGCAGGAAGTTTTGCCACCACTGTTTCTGACATCAGTGCGCACCCTCTATATCAGTGGAGTACATTAAAAAATCATATGCAACATACCATTCAAAGCATAATAGTGTTTATTATTATTATTATTTTGCAGATTAAAATAAAAAAGAGCGACAATGTCTCAGGGATGAGTGTAGATGCCATGTATACTGAAACACTGAAACACATTTTCCCCATGGGGGACAATAAAAGTCAATACAATGCATGCTAATGTCAAAAAATGACTAAATGTATAATTTCAAAAAAAAGAAGAGCAATTCTTGTAAAATATATGGAGAAAAGTCACTCACTTTTCAATGTACTGTTCTTGTGTATTGCAGTTCTTAAACTTGTAGTTCGAGTAAACAGGGATTTTAGCTTCAGTGGAACCATCAGAGAGAAAGCATGAGTTCAGGTGGAAGGATGTCATATATTAAAGAGAATGTGATTAATTATGTGCAAATATATTTTTATTTTTTTGCATAAGCGAGATAATGGGCTACATACCGCTTTTCATTAAATATTTCATGGAGTTTTTTTTTTACTGTTACTGCCCAGAAAAAAAAAAAAAAAAAAAAAAAAAAACATTAATTAAACATGAATTGAACTATTTTTTACAACCTGATAGTGTTGTGGCAGATTCGATGTCTCTTTGTCCCTTCAGATCTGGTCTCAAAGAAAAAGTCACAGAGTCGAAGTTTCAGGTCCCAGAAGTATTTAACTTTATTGTCAAACAATAAAGTGAGATACCAGCTTCACATCTGAGGCTCCCTTAGCCGGGGCACAGTTTTTATATATTTTTCTTATCTCATAAATCATACCAAAGTAATATCATTGGCTGAGAATATTCACCCTTACATTTTCCCATGTTCTCACCTACACAAGACCTCCTCCCACACCTCCTTCCCATGTACTCCCCTGACCTTTCCACCATAGTCATTTCACCAATTAAAACTTCAGGTGTTGCTTATGTAAGGGACAATTTTCTTAGTAAGGGTGGCCGACTGCCAACTAGTCTACATCTTTTGACTTTATCTCTCATGGGCCTTCTGCCAATTGATGGTCAACCCTTTTCCCATTGGCCAAATGAAACATTATATCAAAACAGTCAACACTCCCCAGAGGCAAGAAGCCTTCATATGACACACTTAACAATGGTCTTGTTCATTTCACAGCCACCTGTTGTCTGGTGGAAAATTACCAACAAAATTATGCTCAGTGGCAAAGAGGCCTCAAAACACTTCTAGCTTTTATAGTAAGCAAACTAATTCTACAATTGTTTTCTATAGGATGGATAAAATACTCCATCAAATCCCCCCCTCTGGGAATCTCTTAATTCCCACTTCCATTTCCCTTTTTCCAGAGTGCAACCTCACAAGTCAGCCCTCTCATCTTCCGTCTCAGGACCAATAGTGATCCTCCTTTTCACTACCAAACGGCTGCCTCATGTGACTGCACTCCAGAAGAGGTCTTGCCCATGGTTGTTATGGTTATGTAGAATATATCAGTGCTTAAACTCATTATGGTTAATATAAGATTATTAATTTTGGTGCACTGGTTTTCCCATGGTGTCAGAGGAACTCTCAGGCGCTTCCAATGGCCTGGAGCGCTATCTGGGCTGATGTGCTCGTCGATCCTTTCTTCTTTTGAGTTCCATTGGACTTTTTAGTAGATTAGTAAGTACATATTACAACTTCAAAGTAATGAATAAATAATAAATTAAATTTAAGAAAACATTCTTGTCATTTCCCTTTAAATCTGGTTGCATTACCTTGTAACACAGATAATGACCTGCTTCAGACCCTCAGTCGTCCCCTCTCATTCATGTAGTGTAATATAAGTATAATAACTTGAACAAATGTAATAATAATAATAAAAGATAAAAACTAAAATAAAAACAGGAAGGGGTTTTTAAGCCAAAATAATAAACAAAACACCCACTTACTAACTGCCTACTCTACCCATGTTCTAAATTACTTACTTTGTTTTTTTTTCCCCAAAGAAAAGACATGATATGACTAACTCCCTTTCTCACCAAAAACATGATCAAACTTTTGTGATAAAAATAAAAAAGACACCCCTTCCATCTCTTTATGTAGTCGGTCTTACAGAAACTCGTCCAGTTCATCCAGCCCTGGACCAATTGGATACACTCCAGTGTTGGTGCATCCGATATTGACTCCAGATCGTCTTACAGATTACACAGATCATCTGTTTGGCAGCTGCATTGGCCATCATTTATCTGAGAAAAGGCACAATACAACAGAACAACAACAACAACAACAAAATAGCAATAGGCACTGCTTTTATTATTCTCCCTTTAGTAAGTAATTTACCCCATAATTCAAATATTTTGTCAAACTAGTTTCGAATATGCTTATCTCCTTCATTTTCAGAGATTTCTTCCCTTATTTTTCAGTTTCTTCATTGCCTCGTTGAATAATCCATCAGGAGCTGTATTATTTGGAACATAAGTGTTAGCTTCATATATACTTTACAAACACCTCCTTTCTTCTTCGTATAACTAATTTAATGTTTGTCTCTGTTTGGCCATGTCATTTTGCTTATGGGTCCCCAACTGTTCAGTATTTTTCAATGTGGTTAATGAGCTTCTGTTAATCACAATAAATGTAATTCATATTTTTTTTTTCATAAATTATACACACAAATATACTCAAATTCTGATTTGACTTCATCTGCGTCCTTAAATTCATTTGGTATTCCCCTTGGTTGACCATTCAAATCCATGTACACATCTTTTCTGACATTGTTTTTGGACACAAATGTTGCATTTGACTAAAAAATTAAAAATATCAATCATTTATCATAAAAAAAAATCATCAAATCATCTGTCAGTGACTTTGATTGTCATTTCCCCCCTTGCGCAATGGTTAAAAACCATGCGAATCCAAAGAGTTGCTGGTGTAATCATTTGTCGTCTTATATTGTTTTAGAGTATGCCTCCTAATTGACTTATCAATATTTATATAATTTTATATGCAATTTACCATCCTAAATATCAAGGTTCGAACACCACCAATTCTAAATTAGTAACAAAATTCTAATGACATGATCTACTGAACATAGGCCATGTGGCATTCCCCATTTGACAGTGTCTAAATGTTTCCAATAATACAGCTGATCGGTATTAGTTGCCATGTACTTGTGTTAAACACCACAGTCATAAACTCAAATGCTCCAATTATCTAATAAATCAAATGATCTGCTATGTCTGACATATCGCAGTGTGAAGGAACCAATTTCAATTTCTCAAAGCTAATTTGTCATTCATCTATTAATTTAATCTTTTGTCATAAGTCTTTTTTTTTCCATTTCGTCATAAGCTGCTCTTTGAATTGACTTTAGATCTCACCATTGTTTTGAATTCATGACCAACAATACAGTATTAACACCATGCAATCCCTGGTAATGACAGCCTTTATATCATAAATTTGTAATTTTGGAATTATTACTTTAGATCTATAGTAGCCCTAAAAAAAATATTGACCAAGATGGAGTGACCAGCACCACAGCTTTATCATCCACATTTTTCTTAAGTACATTATGTCCTCTTTTTTTTCTTCTTTTTTTTCTTTTTCTTATAGAGAGCTCAGTATCATACAGGCTCATTAGGTCTGTCTTAAAAGGCAAGTCGAAAATGTCATCATCAGTGATCTAATTATGTATTTGCTGTTAGTTAGTTAATTCAATATCCTCTCACTAATCCAAGTTCCTAACTAAGTCCAGTCCCAGTTTTAGTTCATTGTTAAGTCAAGCACTCAGCCTCCCCTCCTTTTTTCTTTCTTTCTGATTTTTAATGCTTATGGCTGGAATGATGTCTATTGGAAGAAAGCACATAGAGAGTGTTAGCTGAATATAATGCAGGGAACTGCTATTGGACCAGTGAATAATCAAAATGTAATTAATATGGCCAATCAATAAAATTTGAAGCGGTCTCTGTAGTGATAATTGGACATGTATCACCTGTACCTTCTTAGGAAAAGATGAAGTCCTTCTGCTCGGGTCAGCAATCAGTTGAACTGAAGGGCCTGGTGTTATGGTGTGACAGTAGTTTGACTTGGTTGCTGTTATCTCTCTGCCTCTCCTCAGTCTGACTTTTGATCAAGCTGCGGTTGAGACCATTTGCATGAAAACAGCATGTTTTCTCGGTCATTACCGCGTTGGCTCTGTCTTTGTCCATATCAGCCCCTCAGAAGTTTTCAACTTCCTCTTTCAGGGGGAGTGAAGGCCCATCAACCAATGCCTCTTTTCCTCTCTGCAGCCATGTCCTTGTGTTTCTTGATCTCGCTTGTTGCACAGTCCAGTTGCTTTCAGTTAGTATGTCAAGGCAGCCATCCCAGAAGTCATCTGGGGTAATCTGGAGATTGAACACTCAGAGAACCGCATTAATCAAATTTATAAAATCTGTGTAACATGTCTGTTAAAAATGTCTGTTTAGCTGTCTTTGGCAGACTGCCAAGCGTCGTCACACAGAGACATTGCAGCTGGGAAAACTGGGACAAAGACACGAACAAACAGCAGGGAGAAATAGCCAAGACAATCACCGAAGACACACAACAGGTGCGGACGCGAATAGGCACGAGCGCCGACAGAAATGACAAAAAAGCTGAAGTAAATAAGCAATGAAGGCAGGGGGAAAGGGAGAAAACAAGAGGAAAATCAAACCCGGCTCATGACAGTACCCCTACCCCGAGGAGCGCCCCCTGGCGCTCCCGAGGAAGAGGATTGGCGAGAGCGAAGGAAGTCATCAATGATCGAACGTCCCAGGACGTCACGGGGTGGAATCCAGCTCCTCTCCACGGGACCGTAACCCTCCCAATCAACCAAATACTGGTAACCACGCCCCCGGCGGCGTACGTCCAGCAGTTTCCTAACCCTGTAAACAGGAGAACCCTCGACAAGAACAGGACAATGGGTGGGTCGGGCGGGAGTGCGAATAACCGGCTTAATGCATGATATGTGGAAAACGGTGGACACGTCGCAAGTTGGGAGGTAATTTGAGTTTGACGGCTGCAGAACTAAGAACCTTAGCTATAGGAAATGGACCGATGAAGCATGGTGCCAATTTGCAGGAAGAGCACTGCAGGGGTAGATCTCGAGTAGAAAGCCACACTTTCTGACCGCAAACGTATCTGGGCGCCTTGACACGACGGCGATTGGCGGTGCGACGTGTGCTATGTTCTGGCACAGCGCGGCTCTCACTGTCCTCCAGGTGCGCTGGCAACGACATATAAACGCTTGGACCGAGGGAACAGAGGCCTCTGTCTCCTGGGAAGAGAACAGAGGTGGTTGATACCCGAGACAGGACTCAAAAGGTGATAACCCTGTGGCTGATGAGGGAAGAGAATTATGGGCATACTCGACCCACTGTAATTGTTCGCTCCAGGACGAGGGATTACGAAAAGCCAATGTACGGAGCATACACCCCAGAATTTGATTAGTGCGTTCCACTTGACCATTAGTTTGCGGGTGGATCCCTGACGACAATCTGTCGGCAAAATTCCCTCCAAAACTGGGACGCAAATTGGGGCCCCCTGTCAGAAACAATGTCCGAGGGGAGGACATGCAGACGAAAAATGTGTTCAATCACTATCTGAGCCGTCTCCCTAGCAGAGGGAAGTTTACAGAGCGGAACGAAGTGGGCGGCTTTAGAGAAGCGGTCAACAATGGTCAGAATGACCGTATTATTGGCAGACGACAGAAGACCAGTCACGAAATCCATAGCGATATGGGTCCATGGACGAGACGGAATTGGGAGAGGTCTAAGAAGTCCAGCGGGAGGAGAACTACTCAAGAGGCACAAGAGGCGACGAACCGGCACACATCACAAGCCCTTGAGGGCCACCAAAATCGCTGACTAACGGCCACGAGAGTTTCTCTTACCCCAGGATGTACGACTAATTTAGAAGAATGCCCCTAGCGGAGGACAGCAGGATGAATAGACTTGGGAACGAATGACAAATCCGGGGACAGTGTTGAGGAACAGAAACGTTAGATAATGCTGTCTTTACCGGCTTCTCGATTCCCCCAACAACACACACGTCAGGTAAGATGGTCTCAGTGGAGGAGGCACTCTCTGAGGTACCGAAATGGAGAGAGAAAGCATCAGGCTTTGTGTTCTTAACGCCGGGCCAAAAAGAAATGGTAAAATCAAAGCGTCCAAAGAAAAGTGCTCAATGTGCCTGGCGAGCATTTAGTCTGTTTGCCGGCCGGATATACTCTAGGTTCCTGTGATCTGTCCATACTACGAATGGAACAGAGGAACCTTCTAACCAGTGACGACATTCAACTAGGGCCAACCGAACTGCAAGGAGTTCGTGGTTGCCAATATCATAGTTGCGCTTGGCCATGAGAGACAACGAGAAAAATAAGCGCACGGATGAACCTTTCCATTATGAGGAGAAAGCACCGCACCGACAGCCACTTCGGAGGCACTGACCTCGACAATGAATTGTCAAAACCAGTTTGTGCAATCCTCCGGATCAATCCCTGTTAGCAGGCCTGCTTATTAATTTAATTCCCTATGGACCAGTCAACTAACATTTATGCAATATAATTTTTTTCTTTCAGGGTTATTTTTTATCCATTTTTGTTGGAGTTTTCTTGGTATTGTTGGAGTTTTCTAGCTTAATTGTTCAATTGGCCTACTTTTAATTCTAACTAGTTTAGCTTTTTCTTCAATCCTACATATGTACTCTATGTAGGATATATACCTAGAAACCACATTAAATGCAAGTGAAATGTCTAGTTTTAAGGTTTTGGAAGAATAAAATGTCAAAATGTGGGTGAAATAATGTTCCATTGACATTTAGTGTAACACTTTAAAATGTTGTGTAAAAATTTAAACAACATACTCTTTCCTGTACGTATTAAAATATATAAAAGAATAATCAAGCATACTGAATTTTATTGCATTTTAAATGAGTAAAGCTGAAAAACAACAATAACAACAACTCAAAGCTGTATTATACCTATTGTTTTGATATTTCAAAAAACATTTTTGTCTTTGACCCTTAAATCAATATCGAATCGCAAATTGCATTTTTTTTTCTTTAATATCATACAGCCCTACCTCTTTCTTCTACTCTTCATGTTATGTCAGACATCTTTTTCTCCGAAGGGCCATAAGGTGGTTCATGGGAGGCAATCTTTCCCTTTCCTTTTCATTTTTGTCATTATATCTCCCTTTGACTTGTCTCCCTAATTTGAATGATTTTTTATCAATGATTTAGTTTCTCTGCACATTACCACATCAAATGTTTCCTTAGCTTGCCTTATGTTTTTAAGCTTTTTGTCCTTTTTCCCTATTTTTTGGAGGCTGTCCTATAGTAATTGATGTCTAGACCTTGGCATCTCTACAGGTGTTGATGCTATTATAATCTAAATTATGACTATATGTTTCACACCTTTTTAGTTGGCTATGCTTCACCCTATGCTAATCCCAGATTGAGTCTATTCTTAACTAGTTATCACCACGATGATCAGACAATATTTAGATATTTGATTAGTCTTTCTTAGGTATTCTAAGGTCCACTGGTGGGAATAATGTTGTTCAAAAGTCTATGTTGGAATTTGTTCCCCACTTTCTGGTTTATAAAATAGCCACAACCAGAAAGGGTGAACATTCTCTCTCTGTCTTCCTTCCTCTACACACACACACTTCTCTCCTCTCACAGCTGCTCACATGCAGGCTCAATCACACACTCTTAAAACAATCACACACCTGAGTTTTCACTCACGCAGCACACATTAAAAATGACTATACACCAGTTTTTGCAAAAAATGGTTTGGAAATGGAGTTTTCTCTATTAACTTTTCCTTATTGTTTTGACTTATTAAGGGCTGTGTTTCCCTGTCTGGATCACAGCGCTTACAGTCTGGAATGTGTCCAAATAAACAACAGAGCTAATTTCTGGGAATGTTCTTAGTTTTTTCAACAGTTCTTTTACAATATTTTACATTCCCTTTATTATGTTGGATTTCAGTGTCCATTAAAAACTTGGTTTTCCATTTCACAAAACCAACAGGAATATTTACATATATTTTTAAACAACACTCATATACTTTTATCAACTTTACATCAAGCAATAAAAAAAAAAAACCAAGCAATTCTATTTTACTTTCTACCTAATTCTGCACTATACACAATATTATACACCTCAGTCACCTTTTTTTCTCAAATCACCCTCTCTTATCAAAGCCTTCTTTATTTAAAAATTAACAGCTCTTGTCTATCTGGCAGCCAGCTCAGAGCCACCGCTCAGTGCCGGGTCCTCCCGTCTACTGAGGCTATCACACAGACAAGCGTGGTCACACACTTCAGTGCTTTTCACCCATACAGACGCATTTCACATACAGACATATAACATTTATGTGCCCCACTTAGGCAGACAAAAAGCACACTTCATGCGTATTTAGACGAACGCACCTTATGTGTTAAACAAACAACACTTATATACATGCATACGCTACCCCTGGGACCTGGAAGTTACTTCTCTTTTCATTTTAATCAATTCAATCAATTATTTCAATCACCTATTTTAAATTTGATTAATTTCAATTTAGTTTTGGTTCATTTTGGTGAAGTCTTGGGCAGTCACCATGCAGGCATTAGCTCACAAAAAAGGGGCCACACAAAACAAATATAAGCAAAATTGTTTACCTTATTTGTATTGCGTGCTTTTGTTTTGTGAAGCCTCAAGCCAGCACACCCACCGTGGTCCCACCCTGAACCTCTTCCTGGCTCCTGGATCCTGGCTCAGGGCTCGCCAATTATGTCGTGGCAGATTCGATGTCTCTTTGTCCCAGTCCCAGTGAGTCGAAGTTCCAGGTCCCATAAGTATTTAACTTTATTGTCAAACAATAAAGTGAGATGCCAGCTTCACATCTGAGACTCCCTTAGCCGGGGCACACCAAAGTAATATCATTGGCTGGGAATATTCACCCTTACATTTTCCCATGTTCTCACCTACACAGGACCTCCTCCCACCCTCCTCCTTCCCATGTACTCCCCTGACCTTTCCACCATAGTCATTTCACCAATTAAAACTTCAGGTGTTGCTTATGTAAGGGACAATTTTCTTAGTAAGGGTGGCCTTCTGCCAACTAGTCTACATCTTTTGACTTTATCTCTCATGGGCCTTCTGCCAATTGATGGTCAACCCTTTTCCCATTGGCCAAATGAAACATTATATCAAAACAGTCAACACTCCCCAGAGGCAAGAAGCCTTCATATGACACACTTAACAATGGTCTTGTTCATTTCACAGCCACCTGTTGTCTGGTGGAAAATTACCAACAAAATATGCTCAGTGGCAAAGAGGCCTCAAAACACTTCTAGCTTTTATAGTAAGCAAACTAATTCTTCAATTGTTTTCTATAGGATGGATAAAATACTCCATCAATGGCAGGCACAATTTTGGTCAAATCTATCATCATTACATAGCTGACACTTGCTAGAATCGTCTTGTTTTTATTACAGAGCTACAACAACTACATTTGTAAGCTAAATGGACGTTTAACTCATATTAAACGTAGATATAGCCCTTGTGACAACATCTCCATGTGATAACCCTGATCTCACCCATATTCAATAAATGTCAGTCAGTTGCCGGACTATACTACATAACATGGTGTAGCAAAAATGAAGATCACATAACTATCAAACTAAATTGAGCTAAATAACAAACAGAACTTAAAATAGCATAACAAATACTTAAAGATGTCGAAGTCAAAAACGGTTACTCACCACTCTAATAGATTATGCATGTGATTAACCAGTCATCCTCCTTCTCAACTAAACTTTTCTCCTTTTACTGATATTTATTTTCCCTCTCCATTCAGTAAATGTGCTTTCTCAACAATTTCATTTTAGTAAAAAAGAAAAAATTAAAAAGGTCTCTCACTTTCTTGCTTCTTTTTTCATAGAAGTTCAGTGCAGTTCAGCATGCATTAGCTTATTAAAATACACACAGATCAATCTTTGAGAGATGCAAGTAACTCTTGCATGCGATGAAATTAAAACTGTTGAGTATTCTCTTAAAATATTATGAAATATTCATTTTTTATTTTAATATGCAGTTGTATTTCAATAGTAATACACTGTATTTTTCTATCAGAGATTATAATAAAATTCATATTTTTTGCCTTCAAATTGCATGAAACTCGACACACACATTAGAGTTGTCAGCCAGTAGATATGAGAAGGAGGTCTCTGCTGAACAAAAAGGGGCGGTTCCCAACTTTGGGGTGTTGTCACACGGGAATAGGTGTTTTTCAACCTCTTTACCTGATTTGCTCAAATCGAGTGGGATATTTCCGGAAAAACAATAAGAGATGTGTATTGTATATGAATGTAAGTGTATTGTTTGTGTTTAACAGTTGTTTAACGTTTCTTTTATGTGAATACGCTTGCTAGCTCGTTGTAAAAAGCTCCAAGCAATCTTCCACTCACTTCTAGCGATAAATATTATTAGCTAACATTCGCTATTCTATTTGATGTATCTGTTAGTCACTTGATTTGTTTTAGTTTTGCCATTAGGTTGTGGCTACAGTGTCTGTGGTCAATAAAATGATTATAAAGTTTAAAGTCTTCAGAGTCATCATTTCAGGTTAACATTTTTTTTTTTTTTTTTTAAGTTTACTCAAGGTCAGTAAGTCAGTAGTCTTATTAATGCATATAAAGCTTATACTTATACAATATACGCTGAGGCAGTCATGTGTTTCTGTGTGGTTGATAGCCTATAAAAAACAAACACTTAAAATTAAAGTTAATTATATCGCAAGCACTGTCTAGCCTACGTATTCTCTCTGCTTGTCTGGTGATATAGTGCAGTGGTTATGTCATTTTAATATTATATATATAATATATATAATACTATATAGCTTTTATGACGAAGGTTTACATTATGCACGTGAAATTTGGCATGCGAGAGATTAAATAAAATAGGCTGTTGATCGCGTGCCTGCTCTTCTGCGTTATTCATATTGAAGAGCATCAATTATTAAACAAGACTTGTAGCACAAGAAGGATCTAGCCTTAAGAAACTATTTGAGGTGAAAAAGGTGAGGTGAAAAAATACCGTAGTAATTTATAGTAAATACTATAGTGTTTTTGAATCATACTTGAATTAATTTGTTGTGGTAATTCTATAGGCTATTGCTGTGGTAATATAACAACTATAGTAAAATAAACAAATTACGTTACCCAACTGTACTAAGTTTTCTTTAAACTATATTATACTACAATACACGTAGCTCCCTCCACCTCGGAAAAGCCGCTCCGATATTTACCCTCGTTTTATTTCGGGCTCTATCTAATTCTTTCTTTTTGGCATTTTTATCATCGTCATCTGTCTTTTTCCGTTTACCCGTCTTTATTTTATGAGCAGGTGCCACTCGAGGAATTGACAGTTTGGATTGTTTTTCCGCCATAAGCAAAGCTGCGGCACACCGGTGATCTTGAAGCCTGTATGCGCTGGCGCTGTGCAATTTTTTTACAAAAGTTACCTACAGCAGCTTTAACTGTAGTAAAAACTAAAGTACTACAGCCTATGCTGTAGCAATAATTAACAAAGTGTTGTAAATACTATAATATACAGTATATTTACTGGTTCAAAAACACTATTTACTATCAATTAGCCTACTATAGTATTTTTACACCCCATGTCCAACCAAATGACGCCGATTGGATAAGTTCAGACAAATGACTATTTGTCTATGTAAAATATATAGCCATTGTGACAAAATTACATCCCGTGTCATTATAATTCGTAGGCTAGTTTATGCAAAATAATAGGCTAATAATAAAATAAATAAATAACTAGGACTAAAAAAACGGAGTAGGCTAATAAAATTTGCATAGCTAAATCATATATTTCGCCATCTCGAGCTATAAGCTACAGGTCCTGTAAAATAGTTAATACTCTTCAAAATAAATGAATGTATTATAGTAAAATGTTTCCATATATCTAGGCAGGCACTCGGGAAAAACGCATAGTTTCCCTGTTACGGAAGTCAAGCATGCAGCAATATTTTATTTATTTTTCATTATCTCGACATAATTGTTTCTCGGGATCTAAACATTAAAAAAGTAGTTGTAATCATAAGAAAACAAGAAAAAAATAATAATAATAATGAATGGCCTTTCGTACTTTAAAAAAAACGCATATCCCGGCTTCCGTACTTTTTTGGTTGGATCGTTATAAACACCTCTCTCAGTTAGAAAACACCCCAAAATTGGGAGATGACCCTCTTTTGTTCCGCAGAGACCTATACTTGGTAGATATGGGCAAAGCCTTAGAAACAGATGTGGAGGAGGGGCTCTATAGCGCCACCTTTTGTCTAAAGTTGGGGCTATAGTCATTAGCTCCCACCAACAGGAAGTCAGCTATTTTTGTTTAAATGTGGATTTTTTGAACCAAGCTCTCAATTTTTAACAATACTGCTCAAAAGGTGATGTCAAGACATTGAGGATGCTAAACTGCCAACGGATATTGGATATCTCAAACAGTTTGCCTGTGGCGAGGCATCGTACTTATGGAAGTGTGTTTTAACTTCTGCATACATTGACTGATTTTGATGAAACTTCAGCTGTTTGTTTGTTGCAGGAGGCCGATCACATGGATGTGACTATTGTGAGTCAAAGTCATAGGGCCACCAACTGGCAGCAGGAAGACAGTGTAGACTGTAGACACTGGCAAAGCCTTAGAAACACGCGTGGAGGAATGCTCTGTAGCGCCAACTTTTGACAAAAG
Source organism: Megalobrama amblycephala (assembly GCF_018812025.1). Taxonomy (NCBI): domain Eukaryota; kingdom Metazoa; phylum Chordata; class Actinopteri; order Cypriniformes; family Xenocyprididae; genus Megalobrama; species Megalobrama amblycephala. Next base: position 46,180,081 of record NC_063050.1, read on the forward strand.
TCAGGGGTTAGTTTTACCTACAGTCACCAAACTTGGTACATATATTGTTCTCATCGAGCTGGACAACTTTCTAATTTAAAGTCATTAACTCTGACCCAACAGGATGTCGGCTATGGTTTAAGTGTAGATTTTTTTGAAAAATCAGGCTCTGAATTTTTAACTACTTCTCCTAGGGGATTCGTACAATTTGCACCAAACTTTCTTAACATGATGCCAATATAATGACGATGCTACATGCTATAAAAAGTAATCTGTAACGTATTTCGTTACATTACTCAAGTTTATTAACTTAATCTAAATACTTTGGAATACTTTGAAATGCTTAACACAAAGGACCATATTAACTTGATGTTCTGTTTTAAGTTTACAACCTGTAAATAAAAATTATTCTACCCACCAGGATTTGGTTTTCCACTAAATTGTATTTTTAACATCAGTTACAAAATATATACCTGCAATTTATTAGACATAACCTGTGTGTTGGTAAAGAATTTCAATATCTTGATAAACAAATTATGAAAATATTTGTTTCTTTTAACATCACATCCATATATAATTACTAGTGATATATCATTCCTAAATTATATTTTTATATTTGTAAAGATGTGCATCAGAGGGATAACAAAATATTAAATAACAACAATGAAATATTGTTAATAATATAGGTTGTTTTATAGGTGTAGAGAGTCGAGATGACACAGTGGTTTAAACTGTTTTATTAACAAAGTTTGTAACATTTAGAATGTATATAAAGAAAATGAAATGAAATGAAATGATCTACCCAATAATCTCGAGAGAAGGCCTATATTCAAAGCTGACTCCTACAGTTTTTTTGCATCTCTCCACCACCACATTTTACAGGTTTGGAAAAAACATGATCACTTTGTGTGAACTATCCCTAGTATAAATATGTTTATACTAATATTTAACCTTAGTGCACTGATACCTGCATTAATATTAACCATATAAACAACAAAAAGCAAAGAAAAAAATATTACATTTTTTACATAATCCTTTATTTATTTATTTATTTAATTAATTATTATTAGTGATGCACCTATTTTGATTTTTCATGGCCAATAGAAGCAAATTGGCCGATTCTGATACTGGCTGCAAATTTATTTGTTGTTTATTTGTTCAAAAAATATGTGTAGCTCTTTGATATTAGAGGCAAACACTGGATTTTTATCACAGTTCCAACAAAAATGTTATGAACATGAGCATGATAAGTTGTTTTTCATTTAAATTATTGTATAATTTCAAGATTAACAGCAAAAACAGCCTGGTCTGACTTTAGCTTTGTGAAATTATGCTACATAACAAAACACAATCAGCAGACGGACTGAATGAAATGTAAATTCACTCTCTGACAGTAGGTGGCGCTTATGGAACAGCAGTGATATAGCGTTTCCATGGTTACAGCTATACACAATGCAGCGCTGTGCTGGAGATAAGAGGAAAAGCCACAAAAACTTTTCTGAATACAGTTACCTTCAGAGATACATTCATATCAACCCCAATTCAATATTTATATTATTCTTCCTATATATCACGGCCAGTGGACTACTGCATCTCTATTTTTGATCATGAACTCGAGTAATGTTACGCGCCATATACCTAAACATTTGGAATGAATGATTAAGATTTAAAGTTTGTCTGTAAAGTACAAAGAAATTGGCTTTATAAAACATTATTTAACGCATGTGGATGTTAATTCTATGAGGATTGTGTTATTTTTCAAAGACCTAATAAATTCTTAAATGTTAAACGTAGGCTAATGATAACCATATAACCTACGAGTAAATGGGAAAATAAGGAGTAAATAAGGAAAATAACATTTTCAAAGACCAAGAACAGCTTAGGCCTACCTCAAGATGTTTTTTTTTTCAGATTAGATGTTGAATCCTTTGAAGCCGATAGAAGTTTTGTTGCAGGTAGACATAGCTTGCATTGCACTATGATGTTACTGTACGTCCTTTTTCACGTTTATAAGTAAAAGTGTCTTTGAATTTCCACTAGTGAAATGCGTTATGCCCTGTTTTCCCGTCCATTATTTGCGTGCGATCTCATGTCTGCACTCAGCAGGTTGCTGATATCTGAACAGGCTGTGCGCGCGTTTTTTTTAAACAGAGTCGGAGAATCATCAACATTGGATCGTTGGTTAAAAAAAATCCTCAAACAGCAATTACGTTAATAGTCTATTAAATGAAATAAATGACATAAAAATTCAAAGTAATCTAAAATACTTTTTGAATGTAACTGTAATTTGATTACCATCTATTTAAAATGTAACTGTAACGAAATACAGTTAGGCTACTCAAATTTTGTATTTTAAATACGTAACATCGTTACATGTATTTCGTTACTCCCCAACCCTGTGTATTGCACAGACTCCCTAAAGCCTCCGGGTGGTGGTGGCACCAGGCTTGGGCCTGTCATTGCTGCTTGCAGCTATTTTCATAAAATTTTTCATAATGATCTCTTAATCATCAGAAGAGAAGTGAATTGCTCCATCTCTCTCATGAGAAGTGAATCAAACTGATAAAATAAAATAAAATAAAATAAAATAAAATAAAATAAAATAAAATAAAATAAAATAAAAAATGTAATCTGTTTGGCCACTGAAACTCTTAATTTTTAAATAAATAAAACTCCTGAGCTCTAAATGCCGCTCTAGCATATCATGTGTAGAATGACAGTGTGTTGTGGTGTGAACTGGTGGCATTAGGTTATTGGATGTCCCAATATTCACATTTGCATAAGTCCTTCTATTTGAATTCATAATTGGTTGACCACCAAATTAAAATATTAAACAGAAACATAAATATTGTTACCAGTTACAGGTAATTATTCAGAACAATTAATTTGATTTCACGTTCCTGTTAAAATTGAGTTTGATTCCATTTTTTGTTTTCATTCCTTAAACCAGTTCAGAGCCCTGCTTCTCAGAAATTAAAAAAAAAAGAAAAGAAAAAAGAAGGATACTCCCAGATTTTACAGATAATTTGTGTACTTTTTCTAAGAAAACCACTTAGACTTCCTTTTTTCCCACAGTCAGACATACGCAAATGTTATGAGCGTAATGCCACAGCCACTGATTCAATGAACTCTTGACACTTGACCATATTCTGTAGGATTTACTCTGAATATTTAAACATTAAAACTTTGATGATAAAACATGAAGCCGAAATGTATCATGTCATTTACCATAAATTGGATGTTTCGATTAGAATTGTATATGTGATGCAATATGTGATCTATAATGTTTTTAATAATTGTATTTTCATACTTTATTAATTATCAGTTTATCATTTCTAAATGAAGTATTAAATTTTTTTACAAACCAGTTATTTAGGAGTTGTCAGTAGGATCATTTAAAAAGTAAAGTAAAGTAATTGATTAATAAACTATTTAAATGCACATTTATACATATTATTTAGACATATAGTAATAGTTACTCAGTGTTAATAAATGCTTTATGTATTCCTAATTCATGATTAATTCAGGTAGTTATAAAACATTTAGGAGTTGTCAGTTTTTGTCAACTTTTTTTGTTTAGTTGTTAAGAAAAGCTTTTTCTGTAAAGAAATTTAAAGGCTCAGTTATCTTAACAAACACAACACAGTGATACAGAACATTATTTCAAGAATTTTTTTCAAGAAAAATTGAAACGGTACAACTGTACACTTGATTTAACATGAAAAATAAACCTCTGGAATATCATATAAAATAATTTGTTCTTTCTTATTTTGTTCTTTTTTTGTTCATTTTGTTGCTTGTTTAGTTCCTTTTTATTTTTATTTTTCATGTTATATCAAGTGTACAGTTGTACAGTGAGTGTCAGAGCATGGAGTGTGATTGCAAAGATCCACCAATATGCAAATATTTTAATATCTTAGGAGTTCTAGATGAAAACAAACACAGTTCAGTGAGTTCACAAATATACACAAGAGGTTGCACTTCATTCTTATTAGTCTATGCTGATCTTGGATTAGCATGCCAACAACATATGAATGTTAAGGGGATAGTGCAGCCCAAAAATAAAAATTCTCACATATTTTACTCATGCTAAACAAAAGCTCAGTGACTGTTGCGTGTCATTTCTTTTCTTTAACCTTATGGAGCCATTATTTTTCATGCACACCAAAATAAGATTATAGGAAACAAAATCATGGACAATGTTATTGAGTGGGATGCCATTTAGTTAAGAGGCTGTCTAAAATATAAAATAATGGTGCAAGTGTCATAACTGCATAACTTCTTTTAGGTTGTTCTCATGATATTTCAAAAATTCAACCAAAACATAAATCATTTACCTATGGTAAACATTAGACCTGGCTACTTGGTAAAACATATTTTTATATTTTAGATGGGAGAAAAACACAGACATTCTGAATTCAGACAATAAAACCACAGACTAACTTTTTTAAATGTGTAAATCATTATGTCCCCATGAGAAACAATTACCATCTGAATAGGGCTTAAGATATCATAGTGTAATCATATGAAATTAATAAAACCTCTACTTTCACTGTTTATTTATTCATTTTTAAATGTATGCACAGTTTAGCTTAATACTTAGTATAGATCAAAACATAATTCACATATTATTTATAATTAATGTGCCACATTCATCTAAACTGCACAGTTTGCACCAAATACACAAGGGAAATGAACTAAATGACTGTCATAGGGACCAAAATATTATTATTGTAAAGAAATAATACAAAATACAATTTAAACATACAGGATGTACAGCAATTCTGTCAGTAAGGTGCTGCTGCCCTCTACTGGTGAGCTGCAGTCGTAATATTATAGGATTTGTGGCATGGCTGGTGAAATGTTTTATTTTCTTTTTGCTATGACAAGTCTACATTTAGATTATTTGCTCAGTTTTGTGTATTGAGTGTGTAGTAATGTGTGTGTTCACCTTAAGTCCCTGAGTTGTGTGCAGTAGGAAAGAGCCTCCAGCAGGGCCAGCGTGTAATTCATGGACTTTAATGATCCAAGATTTGCCAGCGATAACGAATGAAGGTCCTTGCACCCCTTAACCAGATCGATCATTCCTGTTCCCTTCAGAACTCCCGGTAAGTGAGCGAGGGTGAGCTTGCGCAAAAACTTCATCCCTCCTAAAGCAGCCAACTCACCGTCCCCGACATTGTAGGACCAGGAGCATGCGACGGGGCCCTTGCGGATGGCCGGCTCATTCCGTGGCATGGCAGAGGAAAAGCCTGCGCCAATCAGCTCCAGCTCCACGAGATGCGGGCAACCTTGAAGCAGTGGCTGAATGCACAAGCCTCTGTCCTGCCGCTCTTCACCCTGACCCCCCATGACCTCTGTTGAGGGTCGATATATGGGCACACCGACGCGGCTGCTCTTTTTAAGGCCGAGAAATAGTGACCTTGGTGTGAGGTCTGAGTTGGAGTCCTGAATGTTCACAGGTGTTGGAGAGGATTGTGCCAAGGCACACACCGGAAGTGCCAGCGAGCACAAGGCACCAAGATGTCCTAAAGCGCCACACAAGTGTCCATCCTGCCCAGCATGGTGATAGTGTGTGGCGGATAAATTAAGGTGAATAAGATGTGGGCAAGATTCAGTAAGTGCTTTGACGCTCTCCGTGTCCATCTCCTCCTCGCCCTTCCCACAGCTCTCGGCGAGAGGTCCTCGGCCACAGCCACGCAGGTTGAGACTCCGTAGGGGTGTGAGGTCACGACCCGCACTAAGGAGCACATGTAGAGGGTTAAACCCTGGAGATGAACAGCGTGAGACATTTAGGTAAACGGGGCAGCCATGCGCCAGGACTCGCCCTAGTATAGCACCATCTAACCATGTACGTGAAAGCTGGAGCACGCTAATGGTATTTCCCACCGTTGACGCCATGCTCTCCATTAGTGCCGTCATTGCAACCGGCCTTGGTGGCGCGGGGCCTGGCACAAACAGTACCAGTCCTGTAAGACCCTCCGGCACTCTCATACTGAAAACAGCCAAGTAGAGCGCCAACAGAGTACGATTGACTTCACCAGGTGCGAGGCGTGCGGAGAACCAACGCAGGCTCTGCTCTGCCACTGAGGTTTAATGTCTGGATGTCACCCGAGAAGTTCTTCAAGAGCTGCTTCACTGCATCGTCATTTGCCTGTGAATAAGAAGCAATTCAAAGGTAAGATTTTCAGGTCTTTCAGACTTAAAGATTTGGTTTTCTGTTACATTTGGTTGCAAATTCTGCTTGACAATTTTTTTAAAACATGTTTGAGATGAAATTATCATAGATGACATAGGCATTTATGCTTAACATAAATGAGTTTTTGTTGAAATTTCAAAAATTACTTGTTGAATAATAGTCTTGGTAGCCTATGAATGGGTTGAAATTGACATCATTTTCCAATAAAAAGTGTTTATAAATTATGTTTATGTTTACTTATAAGTCTTGGACTGTCCTGTATGATTTCTGCAATTATAATTATTGATGTTATTGCAAATTTTTTGTAACCCTCCTGTATATTTGATGAAAGAAAAAAAAATATATATATGTAAAAACTGCATATTAAGAATTAACATTTTTAATAGTTAAAAAAAATAAACATTAAATAAATGAAATAAATATATGTTTGAAGTCACCATGAAAATTAAGGTCATCTTTTCATCCCTATTGTGATGTAAATCAGAGTAAAAGTGACTTCTCAAACGAGAAAAATTAATTTAAGTAAAATTTAATCTTAAGCTCTTTTGACACTGGTGATCACCACAGAAAACACTAGAATGAATGCAAATGCACCTTATCAGATGAACATTGAAGCAGAATCTGCTAATTATTAAGATTATATTATTCACCCAAAAATTTAAATTCTGTCATCATTTACTCACGCTTAAGTATGATTTTCTTTCTTCTTCTGAACACAAAAGAAGATATTTTGAAGATTATGGGTAACCAAACAGTTGATGGACCCCATTGACTTCCATATATGAAAAAAAAAAAATACTATGGAAGTCATTGGGGACGATCAACTGTTTGGTTACCCATAATCTTCAAAATATCTTCTTTTGTGTTCAACAGAAGAAAGAAAGGTTTTAGGGTGAGTAATTGATGACAGAACTATCCCTTTAACCTCATAGGTCCAGTTTTCCGGATCATGGCAGGTATGTATATAAAGGTTGTGAAATAATTGCATAATATGAACTCTACTTTAGTGCTATAAGGATATTTGTACAGCACCAACAACGTCACCGCTCATCAATGTCAAAATATTTGAGATGACAATCAGATCAAAGTAGACGGCTTTATGTTCACCTGAAAGGTGTTTTCCAAGCTTAGGTTTCAGGAACACATCAGGCTGAAAGTTTTCCAGTTAGTCCAGCTATAGTGTTCATAAGCAGCATTCTGGAGCAAAAACATCATACGACACTCCTGCAGCTCTCATACTGAGTGTTGTGTTTTAGGATAGGCCTTTTCATTTTTCTCTGAGTCGTCTTCTTTATATCTAGTGATATATACCCTTGATGATTTTCATGCATTAAAGGTTAAACAACCACTGAACTGGGCTCTTTCCTGTTAGTGTCATATTTACTTTCCTTTGGTTTTGGTTGAAATCATGCCAAATTTTAATTTAAACATTAACATTAATTTATTTCAAAGTCCAAATATTTATGATTCCTTCTTATAGAGACTGTTTGATTTAGTTTACCCTAAATGTTAAATGTTAATTCAGGTATTAGTTCATGATTATTCATGTACTGTTATTGTAAAGTGTTACCTTTATTTGTATAGCGCTTTTCACGATACATATCGTTTCAAAGTAGCTTTACAGAGAATGCATGTCAACATTACAATTTAAAGAATGCAGTTAGCAAATAATGTAATAATTTAGGCAATTAATTTACAATCACTGTTTGCAGTTTAATTGAAGAAGCAAATAAATAAAGGCAAAATATGTTTTCTTTACATCAAAATATCAATCTTTATTCCATATTAGTGTAATATATGATGCATTTCATTCATAAACATTATAATTGCTTCAGTTATTAATTACAAACATCTTTGAATTGAAGAATTTTGGTTCCTTTAAGATTCTCATTATGATTCAGCTGATAATTATAATCGTCTAGTCAGAAATTATAATAACAAAAAATAGGTAAAGTTTCTCTTTCAGACAGTAGCTCAATAAAGCTTTATTCTGAAACATTAAACACCTTAAAATGATTGACATTATAAAGCCCACTCAACATTGTCTCTAAATCATTCACAGTCATTTTATTAGGAGTGCTCTTCTTGTTCTCTCCAATAAACCCGTCTGAGAATTGACATCTGTTATTCTGGTCTAAGCAGCAGTATGCAGTCCAGAAATGACTAGGCACGTTCACGTTCACGTTCTCTTTCAGAGTCTTTTCAGGACCTGGAACCACCCCTGTTACTATGAAAACAGAATAGTTGTTATCTAGACATTGCTTTAGATATCGTGCATTGTTTCCTTCCAGTTTCTTCCATTCACTGATGTTAAAAGAGGGGTCTTGTGGAGCAGCATTAGTGAGAGTGAAGGTGGCGTCAGCACAGCTCTGTGATTCTGCCTGGAAGACTGGTTCCAGATGACCTTTGTCGTACCCAGAATTCCCATAGTCTTTACTGAGAGCTTGATGTTTTCCACGTAGATTTATATCTTTTATAGTCCCCTCAGTTGCCATGTTTGGTCCTCCTTTATCATCATCAAGCTGCAATATTGAATCAAAAACATGAGCTGAAGAACAGTTTCATTAGAAGATATATAAAAGTAACTAATTGACACAGGCTCTGTAGGTTGAAGCATAAAAGCACAGCAAAAATGGACCCACTTTATATTAAGTGGCCTTAACTACTATGTACTTACATTTAAATTAATCATTTGATACAATGCACTTATTGTGTACATACATGTTTTACATTGTACTTATATTTTAAAAACACCTGCATGTAATTACATCTGTAATTAATTTCTGTAATTACATTTATAATTACACTCTTGACCCATCCCTTAACTCTTAGCCCTACCCTTAAACCTACCCATACCACCAAAGCTTTCCCTAACCTTACCCGTACCCCACCTCAATAGCTGCAAATGTGTTTTGCAATTCAATATGAACCCAATAAGGACATTGTACTTATTTTTTGATGTAAGTACATAGTAGTTAAGGCCATTTAATATAAAGTGGGACTGCAAACACTTTTAGGCCAAATCTGCTATTGTTCTTCCTTCAATTTACACATTACAAGCTCATCACTACCACTTTTCCATGGCTCCTTCTGCTATTCAGTTTCGTAATCACAGTATATGATCAATCTCTGTTTTGTTTTACAATTATTTCTGATTGTGTTCATTTTTATTGTACACACTGTTTGGTATATAGGCCTGTTTATTCAGTTTCCTCATGTTTCTTAAGAGAGTAATATTTCACTTACTTGAGGTTCGATGTACCAGTTATTTAGTCTTGTGCAGCCCTTTATCCCTGCAAACCTGTAGGCTGAGTACACTGGGATCTTGTTGTCAGTATCATAATATGTGGCAAAATAAACAACACCATTTAGAGTTTGGCTTGTACTGTGGTTTTTCAGTAAAGGTTGTTGGTGATTTTCCACCTGCAAAAAATTGATCACACTCCTCCTCAAAATTCTGCACAACTCTGGCCGAACCACCAGAGAGAAGAAACAGCATCAGCACATGAAGAAGCAGCGTCATGATGAAGAGGATGAGATGATGAATGATCAAGATCTCTGCAAGAACAACAACCATTTTTAACTGCTATAACAACTTATGTTGTGTAACATATAAATAAACAAACATACCTCAAATTTAGCAGTATAAGTCAAAGATCAAGCTATTAACCTATTAAATATAGAGACAATAATGTGAGAATGTAAGAAACATGACGTAACAGTTTCCATGGAATAATTAAAAATCTATTATTAAATACTTAATAGATAATAAAGGATAAATCATAAAGGCCAAAAGCAGCTCTACAAATACTACAGTACATACCGACACCAAAGGCAAGGACACACTGGTGTCGCAGTGAATTCAGAGAATATTTCTAACCTCCTGCTTTTAAGGAAATGTTCTGAGTCGGGGCTCACAAACTTGATCCACCACATATTTCTCTTTGGCTACAATACATATTTAAACAAAGTTCCTTCACTTAACATGTGCATGCTCATTTAAGAGAAAAGTGATAAAAGTAAACAATATTTGAAAATAGTGGCCCTCAAATCCACCTGTCGTGGTCTTTTTGCCAGGTAGCAGAATGGCAGAGTGGCATCAAAGTCGTTTGTCTCGGTGATCATCTTGATATCACCCCTGGTTTATTTTCTAGTCATGCAATTATACATCCTGTCTGCTTGAATGAGGAAAGACAAAACTATAAAAGGGGTTTTCCAAGCTTTAGGTTTCAATAACACACCAGGCTAAAAGTTTTCTAGTTAGTCCAGTTAGTGTGCATAAATACAATTCTGGAGAAAAAACCTTAGAAGAAGATGCCCTGGACAGCGTTCCTACATCTCCCACATTGAGTGTTGTGTTTTTGTAGGCCTATTCCTTTTTTATATGTTGTCTCCTCAGTTCATACTGTATCTATTGATATACTCTTGATAATTTTCATGCAGTAAAGATTAAACAATCACAATGGCTGGTACAATTGTCTCTTCCTGTTAGTATCATATTTACTCTCCTTTGGTTTAAATTGAAATTATGGCAAATTTTCCTTTGCACTAACAGCACTTCACAACTACAGATCATTTTCTTAAAGGAATGAATTCAAACATAAGTGATTTCTCTCTATTCTGCCTCTTTGTATTCTTCTGATTTCTGACACTACTGGATGAGAAGAACTGAACTGAGCTGGATGATGACACATGAACAACATTCCATGGAACCTTTCCATTCCACAAAAGTAATAATAATAATAACTTTACAATCCTCAAACCAAGATTCAATCTGTCAGTGTTGAAGGTCAGCAGTTAGCCACAATGGAAATGTGTGCAACACAAGTTAAAATCTAAAGGATACTGTCCAATAAAGAGACAAAAATAAAAAATAAACAAAACAAAAATAAAGAGACAAAAATATTTTATTTCCATCAAAATATCAATCTTTATTCCATATTAGTGTAATATATGATGACCTTCATTTATACACACCATAATTGTCTCTGTTTACAATCAAATATCTAAAAATTAGAATAGGAGAATTATATGTAAAAATTGAGTTTCTTTATGGTTCTCATTGTGATGCAGTTGATAATTACAATCATTGTCAGAAAAAAATTATAAATGAAAAAGAAAACATTTGGTAAAGTTTCTCTTAGCTTAATAAAGAGTTATTCTGAAGTCTCTATATTTTGGTTTCTTTGCTGGTGGTTCAGTAGAGCTTTCAAACGCTTTAAAAGATGTGACTTTATAAAGTTCTGCCAACTCTGTCTCTAAACCATTCAGAGATTTTTTTATTTTTTGAAGGAATGTTCTCTTTCTCTCCAGTAGATCCTCCTGAAATTTGACATTTGTTATTCTGGTCTAAGCAGCAGTATGCAGTCCAGAAATTACTAGGTTAACCACCCCTGTTATTATGTGAAGAACCCCCTAGTGAAAAAAAAGTATACTAAGTATACTTGCAGCAAGACTAATTATTAGTATATTTCAAGTGTGTTAATGATTAGTTCATTTAAAGTGTGCTATTTTGAAACAACTAATTGTGTACTAAGTATATTTAAGTTGAAATTAAGTAGTATTAAAATACAACTTTAAGTATATTTAGTATACTTATGTGTACTAAATTGGAACAACTTCAAGTATACTTAGTACACTTTAAGTATATGTCTGTGTAGGGACTAATTACATGCTTGATTAGTGATATTAAAGTGTACTTAATTTGTGTTATAAGTATACTTTATTTGTGTTAAAAGTATATTTTTTGTTATAATATACGTTGTATTATAAGTATACTTTATTTCTGTTATAAGTATACTTTTATTTGTGTTATAAGTATACTTTATTTCTGTTATGAGTACACTTTGTGTTATAAGTACACTTTATTTGTGATTTAAGTACATTACAAAATAATTACGAGTGTCTTCAGAAAACACAAGCAATATACAATGAATATATTATTTTACAGGTAATAGTACTGTATGCTCAGTACCTTTGGATTATTCCAAATATTAAACATTACACACTTTGCAGTCAATAACAATAGGCTACACTTTGTTATTACTTATACTTTGTATAATATAGTCAACATTTGAAGCGGATCAAAACCTTTAATCAAAGTTGTCCTAACTTTTTTGATCCACTTCAAATGTTGATTACTGTACTTTGAATTACATAATCTCACACAATACAGTTGTGCTACTATTTAAATACAGTTTAACACATTTTCCCAAAGTTGAATGAATTTGTTTTCAAGGCCATTAAAACAAATAAAATGTAACAACATCACTAATGAAGAGACATATTTCATTGACAAATCCAATAGTTTTTATTTAAACTTAGATTCAGCAAAACTTACCATGTTTTTCATTAAAGAACCCTAACCCTCTATACACAAATACAAATTACACATTATATTCCATTTTCTGATGAGCTTCTCAGTGTGTCTGATGGCACAGTGATGACCGCAGAGACTCGTGAAGAACAGCATCTGTTGACAGAATATACCAGATATAAGACAGCATGTTCAACTCTTTATTCACGTTTACAATAGTCTGTCTAAATCCTACATTGAACCAATACTATTTTTGAACAGTAAATGAGGATTAGCAGCAGGGAACTGTATCAGAATGGCATGTCGATATTGTTTTCGGTACATAGTCAAGCATAAAACACTTTATGAATTAATATCGTACAGAATACGGGCCGATATGACCAATCATATGAATGTTTTGGTGCTGCATACAAACGTGCCATAAACCACCACACAAAAACTCAAAAAGGAGATATCAAGCCGAAATATCGCTCTCCGTTTGTTAACGAAAATAAAATAAAGTTTGTTAACTGGTAGACTACAGCTCACCTCCCAATAGCAGCACTTTTCTCCGGTTCTTTCAGGATCGCGTAGGCCATTAAATTCCCGGTTGTCGTCGCCATCACGGTCAGGCTGCGATGTCACTTGATTGAACTGGTCAGAATCCCCAAGATTGAGCGATGTATTGCGCTTTCAGTGTTTTATTAAATAAATTACACATTGCGACATTATACTTCACCTGAGTGACTGAGCGAGGAGATTCAGACGACGACCGTGACGTCAGCAGCTCTGATTGGCTGAAGGCAGTGAGCAACAAAATCTGATTGGTCACAGACCAAGTTGAAGAGACATTTGAATTCCGATAAGTTTAACCACTCGACATATTTTTTTCGCATTACTTGTGCTGCTGGTGTGTTGTTTAATATAGATTTGTGTGTACGATTGTAAAATGATTCTGCCAGTGTAAACTTAATAAACATTTACACATATTTGGAAATTGTATAGGCTACACTGCATATACTAAATGGGCTTGTAATGCATTCATACTGAAATAAATAGCACAAGTAATATAATGAATTCCAAGGATGAAGAAGTAAACTTAAAAAATATACTCAAATTTAACATTAGATACACTACAACTTCAGGATATGAAATAATGTATTTTTTAAATATACTTTCAGTGCATTGTTACAATGATCATTTCCAGCACACTGTTAAAATATGCCTCAAATATATTTTTATAAAGTGCAAATAAATACACTTTTAAAAAATAAACTGAACTTACACTTCAAGTATATTTTTCTAAAATATATTTTTTGGAAAATATACTAAAGTACAATTATTTTAAAGTGTGTTAAAAGTTGCATTGTGAAAATATGATACTAATATACTTTTTATATATTTAATGATAGTACATTTTTTGTTAGTATATTTGCAGTGTACTATAGAAAAAGGGAATATATTTAAAATACAATAAAGTATACTTTTTTTTCACTAGGGTTTAATGTCTTCTCAGCGGTGTTGTCGATTACCTGAAAGCTGAGGGGTTTTTTTTGTTTATTTTCATCATGTGCATTGTGGATATGTGCAGCACGTTTCAGTATTTGGTTGCTCTGTGATTATTTGCAGCACACCTGTTGTCAAACTGATGATGTTTTCTTAATTTTCTGGGGTTTTGCAAGTGTTTTCTTCAGTTGCAGCGCATTGAGCTCTCTCAGCCACTGTAGTTTACCATGATAACATGAACTTGTTTTACATGCAGAAATGTCAATACTTTTTGTCTTCAAGGTGATTTATAATGTGACACTCAACAAACTTCATTTTGTGAAATGGTCTGCTAGTTTGCTTTAAAAATAACACCATGGAAAAACATCCTTATAACCAACTAACTAACAACAAATACTGAATAACAGAACACATCCTTTAGTTTAGATTTATATTTCACTTACTTGAGGTTCAATGTACTACTTATCTAGTCTGTCACAGGCCATTATCCCTTCAAACTTGTAGGCTGAGTACACTGGGATCTTGTTTTCAGTATCATAATATGTGGCTTAATAAACATCATCTATAGAGTTTGGCAGATCTGCCTGTACTGTGGTCCAGAAAATCTTGATTTTCCATTTGCAAAAAAGCCACGGCACTCCTTCTCAAAATCTTTCACAACTCTGGCCGAACCACTGGAGAGAAGAAGCAGCATCAGCACATGAAGAAACAGCGTAATGATGAAGAGGATCAGATGATGAATTATCAAGATCTCTGCAAGAACAACAACTACATGTGATACTTTTTCATAACATAACATAACAAATAAACACTTACCTCAAATATATAGCAGTACAAGTTAAAAATCAAGCTATTAAATGAAAAGACAATAATGCAAGAATGTAAGAAACATACACAGCACCTACGTCTAGTAAATAAATGTCTAAATACTCATCAGATAAACAATACAATGTAGAGGCCAAAGGAAACTACAAATACTACAGTACATACAGATACCAAAAACACACTGGTGTTACAGTGAGATGAGGGAGTGTTTCTAACCTCCAGATTTGTCATTCAACAAATGAACACTTTTAAAGTAATGCACTATGAACCAGGGCTCACAAACTTCATCCACCTCATATCTCCCTAAATCTACAATACATATTTAAACAAAGTTCTTTAAGTCCACCTTACAAGCATGTGTTTGTTTATAAAACTAAAAGATCACACTTTAAAGAAAACAATATCTGATGTTTGTTACAGGATATAGAATATCACAATCATGTTGTGGCCCTATCTTATCTAAATCCACCAGACATGCTTTTGTTTTTTTACCAGGTATAGAACTGCTGACTGACCATTTTCTAGTCATGCAAATAGTAGATCCTGTTTACTTGAATGAGCAAAGAACAAATTCTCCAAACCTAAGTTTTAATAACATGTCAGACTAAAAGTTTTCCTCTTAGTTCAGATAGAGAGCATGAACAATACTGTGGAGCAATTAGAATATTATTAGAATTCCAGCAGTGTAGACACTGTCTGCTAAGCGTATTACTGCCCTCCACAGGTCAAAGTTTGAACTAATTTTTATATGCAATATGCTAGTTCAATAGTATATAACAATTATTTCAAAATTTGGCCTGTGG
Source organism: Megalobrama amblycephala (assembly GCF_018812025.1). NCBI lineage: Eukaryota > Metazoa > Chordata > Actinopteri > Cypriniformes > Xenocyprididae > Megalobrama > Megalobrama amblycephala. The sequence continues at coordinate 46,195,688 of NC_063050.1, forward strand.
AGGGCAGTATTACGCTTAGCAGTGTCTACACTGCTGGAATTCTAATAGAGGAGAAGAAGAAGAGAGCTAGTTCAAGATGAGCATTTAAGGTTAAAACTTATATAATTTTCTTTTTTTTTTCAGAAAATGAGATATGGTTTCACTAGATAAGACCCTTATTTCTCATCTGGGATCATGTTGAACAATTTGAAGCTGCAGTGAAACTAATTATGACCTTCAACTGTTTGGTGCCCATTGAAGTCTATAAGGAGAAAAATCCTGGATTGTTTTCATCAAAAACCTTAATTTCTTTTCGACTGAAGAAAGAAAGACATGGACATCTTGGATGACATGGAGGTGAGTAAATTATCAGGAAATGTTTATTTGAAAGTGAACTAATCCTTTAACCCGGGGGTGTAAAACTTCTGAATTTAATGACTGGGGTAAACTGTATTTGTTTTGTCTTCAGGAAAACATGTAAATATCTTGTGTAGCTTAAGAAGTAAATGAAAAGTATGATCTTTAAACAAAATAAGAAGAATGTACACATCATCTTGTTTAAAAGTTTTTAATCGTCCTCAATGCAAGGACAGATCTCAAAAAAAGAAAAAAAATTGTAAAAGGTTCAAATACGTAGAAGATGCTGGAAATGGAAAACCAAAGAATATGCAGAACCTGGAGGAGTTTTCTGAATTACAGTGGACCACAAACAAGGGACTAATGAACAACTATCACAAAACATAAAAATAGCCATGGATCAACCAAGTAACAATATACAGTTAAGATTCAAGGGTTGGAAACTTTTAAAGTGTGTAAATTCAGTTAATATTTTGTCTTGTGTAATAGATAAAAACATGTTATGTAAAACTGCTTATTCAGGACAAATAAGATGCAGTTTTTTAATTTTAAATTTTATTTTGTTAAAATTATTAACATCTTGCATATTCTGCTAGGGATATGTAAACATGAGCAGAACTGTATAAAGGATACTGAAACATTGTTTGAATCTAGTTCAAAGATTTAAAAACAAACAAACAAAAAAATGTCCTCCACGACCCGTGAATTCACTGATGACCTCAATGGGGAATAAAGGAGGCATGCAAATACATGTTCTATGTTAGTCAGTGATTTTTGTTGGTTTTAAAGCACATCACCGTTGCATTTCAGGCATTCAATGTGCATCAGTTATATTTTTCATTTTCAAATAATTTCCAGCATTTTTGTGGACAAAAACATGGAAATGACGGAATTAAGACAGGTACGGTATTTACTACTGTAAAGAAAAATATTTAAAATATTACTGTGAAATAGTCTATTTATTTACCTTGCAGTAATAATATATTTCTGTCTCAGGCATAACGATGATTAATAATAATAAAAATAAAAATGTGTTAATATTATGTGGGCTGAGACTCTATCACAACTAAAATTAGGTTTGAGTTCACTTTAATGTCCAAGTCAATGCAAACACATTTATTTTGGTGAATTTGGTCACTGTTATTTATTTAGCATTAAAAGTACACCAGATTTGTGCAGATTTCTGCATTTAAAGAACAAGTTTGTCAGTTTTGTATTGTTACAGTGTCTGTAGTATATGTAAAGGAACAATGTGTATACTGTATGTGTACTCTCTCTCTCTGTTACCTGCACACAGATATTCTTGTTTAATTGTCAGCGAGTCATTTTGCATCATACAGCGAATTTTTGACAGGGCTTTTGTTAAAACTACAGACTCCAAGGCTTTTGTTGAAATTACAGATCAAACTTCCATTTCCTGTGCGAAACACTGCATGTAGTTGTTTGAAGGTTGGTGACTTAAGCTCACAAAAACTCCTGAGCTCTAAATGCTGCTCTAGCATATCATGTGTAGAATGACGGTTGTGTTGGGTAAAAATGACCCAGCTGAGCATGAACATATCACTCATGTTGGATGTTGTTCTATTTGAATACATGATCGGATAACTGCCAAATTAAAATATTAAACAGATAATATTAACTGGTTACAGGTCATTTCAGATAAGTGCTGTTCCCAATTAAACTTGTTTATGCTCCTGTTAAAATGAAGCTTGAATCTGTTTTTTGTTTTCATTCCTTGAACCAGTTCAAAGCCCTGCTTCTCACAAATTACAAAAGGATGAAGAAAAGAAAAAAAGAAAAAAGAAAAACAGAACTGGGAAAATACTCCTAGATCTTACAGAGAATTATATGTTTTAATGAATTCTGAGAAAACCATTAGTCTTTCATATTTTATGAGCATAATACCACAGCCACTGATTCAATTAATTCTTGACATATTCACAAATGTTATGATATTCTGTAATGTTTACTCTAAATATGTAAAACTTTGATGATAAAACATGAAGCCAATATGTATAATTTACCATAAACTGGAGGGTTTGATTAAAAAGAAATTCACTTCAGAAACACTTCAGAAAACATTTTTATGGATGCTTTATTTTAAGGTTTGGAGTTCATTTGAATATGCAAAGAGTTTGTTCACAGCAGCTCTTTATTGAAAAATGACCTTAACAGTTGTGATTGTCCATTTAGCTCAATGATCTCTCTCAAGTCAAAACAAATTATTTTCCTGGAATCCTCCAGATCGCAAAATATTTGCATATCAAAGGAGAGTTCCTACAACGCATAATTTCTCTCACACAAAATAGCACAAGTCAAGCATGACCCAGGTTAATCCACCATGTGATTTCCATTTTCTGATTTTGCCTCAGTCACATTCGTCGTTTCATGGGTTCTTCAGCGACGCGGCTTTTGAAAAGTGTGATCTCGTCCAGGTGGCAAAGTGGCATACCTCTGATCACATGGGCCAGATCCTCGTGCAGTAAAGGGTAAATCACCACACTAAGGGCTGGACGAGATATTGAAAAACTGCAGGGGTAAAAGAATGAACAGGTAAATATTTGATGTACACCAGGTTTACTTCAGGTTACAACAATTATTCAAACATTAAGTCTTTATTATTAAGAATTCTTTAAAACAACTGACCTGTCCAACAGGGTTTTCTGCAGTGTTTTACATGCCACCAGAGTCCCTCCCATGAACATGTGGCACATGATGACATCAGTGCAGCTCTGCATGAAGGCCGTCACAGCGGCGGGCTGGAAGGTCCCATGTCGAGAAACTAGACAAAGACGCTGCAGCTGGTGACAGTGACTGAGCTCTTCAAAAAATGCAGCGTTCGCATTAAAGTAGGGCTGCTCCAGCCTGAAGGTTTAATTTACACATATACAGACTAGTTATAATTAATTAATTACAATTAGTTAATTAATCCTGCAGAGCTCTCATTCTTGCCAGGGTCTAATTTAAAACTCTTCAACGGCAAATGCAGAATGAGTTACTAGCCGGTAAAGCGTTAACATTTTTAAGAAAACAAAATAATGCATGATTAACATCTCTTAAAAAACAATATTACATTCCATTTTATTAATGCAAGTGCATCAAGAAGATACATTTTGGCCCGGTTTCACAGACAGGGCTTAGCCTAAATCAGGATTAGGCCTTAGTTCAATTCAGGTAATTAAGTAGATTTTATAAATGTTCAGTAGAAAAAAACATTACTGGTGTTCCTTTTGAGACAAAACAATGGTCGTGACATATGCTAAGATATTTCAGGACAAGTTACTTTCAGTTAAAACAGCTCAAACTCAAACAAATTTTAGTCTAGGACTAGCTTAAGCTTTGTCTGTGAAACCAGTGGATGGTCTACTAAACAAAAGCTCAGTGACTGTTGTGTGTCATATATTTTAACCTTATAAAGCCATTATTTTTTCATGCGCACTGAAATGAAATTCTGAGAAACAAAATCATGGACAATGTTATTGTGAGAGATGCTGTTTAGCTAAGAGACTGTCTAAAATATAATGGTGCAAGTGTCATAACTGCAGATTTTTTTTAGGTTGTTTTCATGATCTTTCAAAAATTCAACCAAAACATAAATCATTTACCTAAGGTAAACATTAGACCTGGCTACTTAGTAAAACATATATTTATATTTTAGATGGGAAAAAAACAAAAACATTCTGAATCCAGACAATAAAACCACAGACTAACTCTTGTAAATGTTTAAATGATCTTATGTCTCCATGAGAAACAATTACCATCTGAATATAATTCTTTAAATTTATGCACAGTTTACCTTAATACTTAGTATTGATCAAATTCACATATTATTTATGATAAATGTGCCACATTCATCTAAACTGCACAGTTTGCACCAAATACACAAGGGAAATGAACTAAATGACTGTCATAGGGGCCAAAATATATTATTGTAAAGAAATAATACAAAATACAATTTAAACATACAGGATGTACAGCAATTCTGTCAGTAAGGTGCTGCTGCCCTCTACTGGTGAGCTGCAGTCGTAATATTATAGGATTTGTGGCATGGCTGGTGAAATGTTTTATTTTCTTTTTGCTATGACAAGTCTACATTTAGATTATTTGCTCAGTTTTGTGTATTGAGTGTGTAGTAATGTGTGCGTTCACCTTAAGTCCCTGAGTTGTGTGCAGTAGGAAAGAGCCTCCAGCAGGGCCAGTGTGTAATTCATGGACTTTAATGATCCAAGATTTGCCAGCGATAACGAATGAAGGTCCTTGCACCCCTTAACCAGATCGATCAATCCTGTTCCCTTCAGAACTCCCGGTAAGTGAGCGAGGGTGAGCTTGCGTAAAAACTTCATCCCTCCTAAAGCAGCCAACTCACCGTCCCCGACATTGTAGGACCAGGAGCATGCGACGGGGTCCTTGCGGATGGCCGGCTCATTCCGTGGCATGGCAGAGGAAAAGCCTGCGCCAATCAGCTCCAGCTCCACGAGATGCGGGCAACCTTGAAGCAGTGGCTGAATGCACAAGCCTCTGTCCTGCCGCTCTTCACCCTGACCCCCCATGACCTCTGTTGAGGGTCGATATATGGGCACACCGACACGGCTGCTCTTTTTAAGGCCGAGAAATAATGACCTTGGTGTGAGGTCTGAGTTGGAGCCCTGAATGTTCACAGGTGTTGGAGAGGATTGTGCCAAGGCACACACCGGAAGTGCCAGCGAGCACAAGGCACCAAGACGTCCTAAAGTGCCACACAAGTGTCCATCCTGCCCAGCATGGTGATAGTGTGTGGCAGATAAATTAAGGTGAATAAGATGCGGGCAACATTCAGTAAGTGCTTTGACGCTCTCCGTGTCCATCTCCTCCTCGCCCTTCCCACAGCTCTCGGCGAGAGGTCCTCGGCCACAGCCACGCAGGTTGAGACTCCGTAGGGGTGTGAGGTCACGACCCGCACTAAGGAGCACATGTAGAGGGTTAAACCCTGGAGATGAACAGCGTGAGACATTTAGGTAAACGGGGCAGCCATGCGCCAGGACTCGCCCTAGTATAGCACCATCTAACCATGTACGTGGAAGCTGGAGAGCGCTAACGGTATTTCCCACCGTTGATGCCATGCTCTCCATTAGCGCAGTCATTGCAACCGGCCTTGGTGGCGCGGGGCCTGGCACAAACAGTACCAGACCTGTAAGACCCTCCGGCACTCTCATACTGAAAACAGCCAAGTAGAGCGCCAACAGAGTACGATTGACTTCACCAGGTGCCAGGCGTGCGGAGAACCAACGCAGGTTCTGATAGTGCGGGACGCTGCTCTGGCCCACCATCAGCTGTGCGCAACCGCCTGCTTCCCTCCAGCCCTCGCTGGCCTCTAGATAGAGGTGGAGGCGTCGTAGGGCACTGCAGCATGGCACCACACCGTACGAGGGAGTCAACAGCGTCTGCTTGAGCTCCTGCAGGCGTGCCAAAGCAGACTTACCCTCAGCACTCAGCTGCTGGAGGTCAAACCCCGGCCCCACGTCTAATGCCAGCGAGCAGAGAGAACGAAGAGAGGTCAGCAGATGCGAAAGCCGAATTGATGTCAAACGGCACCCTGAAAGGTCCAGGCTGACTAGACCCTTACAGCGGGTGACCTGATCCACAGTAGAGCCGGCTAACCAGTAGCAGCCACTGAGGTTTAATGTCTGGATGTCACCGGAGAAGTTCTTCAAGAGCTGCTTCACTGCATCGTCATTTGCCTGTGAATAAGAAGCAATTCAAAGGTAAGATTTTCAGGTCTTTCAGACTTAAATATTTGGTTTTCTGTTACGTTTGATTGCAAATTCTGCTTGAATTTTTTTTTAAAAACGTTTAAGATGAAATTATCATGGATGGCATTTATGGTTAACATAGATGAGTTTTTGTTGAAATTGCAAAAATTACTTGTTGAATAATAGTCTTGGTAGCCTATAACTGGGATGAAACTGACATCATTTTCCAGCAAAAAGTGTTTATGAATTTATGGAGTCTTGGAATTTCCTGTATAATTACTGCAATTATAATTACTGCTGTTATTGCAAATTTTCTTTGTAAAATTTGTACATTTGATGAAAAAAATGTTTAATTATATGTAAAAAATTTATATTAAGAATTTATATTCATAATAGCTAAAATAGTTAAAATAAACAAACATTGCATAATAAATGAAATAAATATACATTTAAAGTCACCATAAAACAGAATTGCTATTATCTTTACATCTCTATTGTGATGTATATCTGAGTAAAAGTGGAGAAAAATGGATGGCTGGACTTGATTTTGTCCATCAGGAATTGAGTGTCATTTGCTAACTGTTGCAATTTCATGTGAGTGACAGGTTGCTGGAGGGAAGAGATTACTGTCCCGACCTCACATCTGCTCACACGTCATCAGAGATGACAAGACATGTTTTTACGCAGGGAGGGGAAGTTGATGTTTTTGATTAAAAATTATAATGCTTATTAAAAATAATAATGATGCGCATTCCATATAAAAATACAATTACATCCACACATTCAGTGAAAATGTTGGCAGGGCAAGTAGAGATCTACTGGCTCAAGGAGGCAAGGAGAAAAATTTCTTCAGGCCTCAAAACATTATAATACACAATAGACAAGATGGATAATTGTTGAACGGTTCTGTAATCTCAAAGAGAAATAGAGTATAATGGTTTTAGGAAATTACATCCCTTATATCTGCCCTAAAACAAGTGTGTTTATCAGAAATACCCTAAAGTTCATGAGAGAGTGTGTTTTCAGGCTTACCGTATATTCTTTATGCAGGTGTACATGGGCTCTCAAGCTCTTGTCCAGACAGAGAGTTTGAAGTTTCCGGCACACTCGACTCACATTGAGCATCAGGTCATGACTCGGGATGAATCGCAGGATATTCAGTAGAATCTCATCTGAGAAGTCTGAGATAGTGACAGAAGATTGGGAAATGCTATCTGAGCAGCACAGAGCCTGGAGAGCAGCAAAGAGAAAGAGTCATTCAAACACAGCACTAGTTTGACCTGAGCTATATATATATATATAAACAAGAGAGGGAGTTTATTGTTTACTGAATGTGACACTGAAGTCCTACATGCCCAGTTTCGAAATATCTCCAATGTTATTACAATACAACTGTGGAAACCACTACTGTCAAAACAAATTTCAAAAATGACAGAAAGCTTTAGATACACATTCCTTTTAAGCCAGTATTTAAGAACTATATTACAGTAGTACAAACGTCAGTAATATAGTATTACGATAGAAACTATGATAATCATGGTAACATTTTGCAAGGGGTTATTTTAGAGATCTGCTTAACTGTCCTGTAAGAAACCTGCATATCTTCGTGTCCCAATAAATAAAAAATATATTAAACATATATATCCTAATAATTTCAAAACATTACTGTTGGCTAAATAAATTAATCTTTGCAGGAAACAAACTGTAGAAGCTAACTATCACTATTAGCGTGAATGTTCAGCCCTCTGTTGTAACTTACCGTTTCAATTTGATTATCCATGCCGCTTTAGGGAAATGTGTTTAGACATGTACTTCAGTAATATACAAAAACAAATTCTTGCCATCTCAATAAAAGTAAAATAATTCATCCATTGAAAATAATGTGGTTGGCACTGTAGGAATTGGCACACACACAGAGGAAACAAGATGTAACACCATCGGAACGTTTTGGGAGACGTACATATTTCCGGTACGAAGCAACTAGTAAAAAGGTCCCCGGCTGTGGTCTAAATTTGAAAAACCACATTTGACAAATATATTTTCTATTCTATATTTGTTTCGTATTCGATCTAACAATAATTATATGGATGATAATGTAAATCAGAGGTCTTCAACTCTGCTCGCTATCCTGCAAAGTTTGTTTTCAACCTACTTTTGTGTTTCCAAGCGATCCTGAAGAGGTTGATTTGCTGCTTCAGACCGCAGGGTTAAAGACCTCTGATGTAAATTAATTTATGGAGTAGACTAGAAAGAAATGTATACATAGACACAATCTGAGTTGGGTAAAGTCAGTGAATTGAATACCAGAATAGTTAAAGGATTAGTTCACTTTCAAATCAAAATTTCCTGATAATTTACTCACCCCATGTCATCCAAGATGTTCATGTCTTTATTTCTTCAGTCGAAAAGAAATGAAGGTTTTTGATGAAAACATTCTAGGATTTTTCTCCTTATAATGGACTTCAATGGAGTCCAAACGGTTGAAGGTCAAAATTACAGTTTCAGTGCAACTTCAAAGCGTTATACACGATCCCAGACGAGGGATAAGGGTCTTATCTAGAGAAACGATCGGCCATTTAAAAAAAAAAAGGTCAAAGGTCAAAGTTTGAACAAATTGTTATATACTTGCACTAGCATATTGTATGACAATTTAGTTCAAACATTGACCTGAGGAGGGCAGTAATACACTTAGCCGTGTCTACACTGCCGGAATTCAAATATAGCAGAAGATGAAGAGAGCTAGTTCAAGATGAGCATTTATGATTAAAATGTATAACATTTTCATTTTTATTTTTATTTTAGAAAATGAGTGATGGTTTCTCTAGATAAGACCCTTATTTCTCGTTTGGGATCGTGTAGAACGCTTTGAAGCTGTAATTGAAGTCCACTATAAGGAGAAAAATCCTGGAATGTTTTCATCAAAAACCTTAATTTCTTTTCGACTGAAGAAAGAAAGACATGAACATCTTGGATGACATGGGGGTGAGTAAATTATCAGGAAAATTTAATTTGAAAGTGAACTAATCCTTTAACATTATGAACACATTTTTTATCCACCATATAAGAGGCAATGGTAACACTTTACAATAAGGTTTCATTAGTTAACTAAGAATTAACAATACCTCTACAGCATTTATTAATATTAATGTTAATTTTGTTTTAATTTTAATTTACTAATACATTATTTTTAAATTAAATTTTGTAATTGTTATCACTGAATAATGAACAGCTGGATTTTTATTATTAACAAAGATTAATACTGTAACAAATGTATTGCTCATTGTTAGTTCATTCTAGTTAATGCTAATGTTAACAAATGAGACCTTATTGTAAAATGAGACGATGAAAAATAAGAGATCTCAATTACATGTAGTTTTTCCATTACCTTATTGAAAATACAATTCAATTCTCATTAACGTCATAAAAAATCCGTTTTACACTTGTAATCATGTAACAGTGGTGCAACTTGAAAAGGGCAACGTTAAGTTTTGCTAAAAAAAAAAAAAAAAAAAGTGACTTAATAGGGGTGTAACAATATATCATTTCACATAATATTGCAATACAAAAGCGCAACAATATTGCATTGTGGATAGTGAAAATTACTTGGTGAGAAAAAAAATTAAAGTTTTTTAAGTTTTTTAAAGTTTTAGTGTCATTACTACATTAAGCTACTATATACAATGTTGAATATAATGTATAATGCAAATGGGGAATATGTGTCCTGATAATGCTAAATGTCTTATGTAACCAGTAAAAATGGCCTACATTATCTTATATATCTAGTCAGTGACCGTGCTAACATATTCATCTAAAATAAAATGTTTATGATCAATGTTAAAATCATGTAATTTTTTTTATTCTGGTATCAACATTGTCCTGTGCATTGGGTTACCAGCATTAAGTCCAAACCTATTGATTTCTACTCCCAATGTAATACCAAATTTAGTATTTTAATCATCCTTTTATCATGTCTTGGAGTATTGCAGCGATATAATGTGATATGTATTGCATATCCTCCTGGGACCCAGGAATACTTGATCAAAATGGTTGTGATGGTTATTCATGAGTCTCTTGTTCATTCTGAAGTTAAACTGAGCTCTGTTCTTCAGAAAAATCCTCCAGCTCCTGCAGATTCTTCAGTTTTCAAGCATTTTTTGCATATTTGAACCATTTTCAGCAGTGACGGTATGATTTTGGGATCCATTTTTTCACACTGAGGACAATTGAGTGACTCAAACACAACTATTAAAAAAGGTTCAAACATTCACTGATGCTCCAGAAGGAAACATGATGCATTAAGAGTTGGGGGGTGAACTGCTCAGGTCAAACAAGAGACTCATGAACAACCATCACAAAACAAAAAAAACAGTTGTGGATCATCCAGGTAATGAGACACAGTATTGAGAACCAATGGTTCACTTACTTATGAATGGGGATATTTTAATAAATTCAGCTATCGTTTTGTCTTGTGAACTAAATGCAAACATCTTATGTAAAATGTCTTACTCAGG